>NC_072740.1:69110259-69410259 GCF_026930045.1 Uloborus diversus
AAACAAAAAGACATTTTCTGCACAGCAATGTTAAAAATGATTCGTGTAAAATGCATTCCAGCTACAAGTCGCTGATTATAGTGGTGGCGTAGAATGGTCTCCATACTCACTTAATGTGAACTCTTAGACCTTTTTGATAAGTATACATCACATAGCAATTGAATGCAACCTCACCGCCAATATTGCGAGAACGTTGAAACCGTATTACGGATGCGTATTTATGCCAGCTTGTCACCTCCCATGTTGTTCAATCTGCAGCGAGAAGTGCAATCACGTGTTCAGATGAGTATTTGTGCTGAAATACACCATTTTGAGCATTAAGTATAAATGAGGTTCATTTACGGCATGTGTAGTTTTCTTCAACGTGATCAAACAAAGAAGCACTTTAAGGCTACTATTTTTAACATTAGTTCACGAAAGATGTCTATTCTTACTAAATCGATGATGCTGAACAATGTAGTACATTTTCCCCTCAGTCTCTTACTGATTTTGCGAACTCTGAATTTTACCACCAGGTGACGCTGTAAAAGGTTGTCTTCGCAGCGTATGGCAATTTTACTCTACTTAGAACCAACTTTTGTGACAATATCTCTTACAGTTCAGAACTTATTGAGGTGGTAACGGACTTTAGTAGGCACCCTGTATAGTGATAAATCTATTTTAAATGAAAATTATTGCACAACCCAAAACATTTTAACGGTTCGTAGATGATTTAAATAATGGACATATATTCTGATTTTAAAAATAAAAATATATTTTTTTTATATTTTATTATCACTTATTGTGATACTCTGATTCTAACTCATAATTGAATTTCCATTTGAAAAAGAGTAGAATAAAAATGGATGACTGACTTTCCAAATAAACATGAGAGAAAAATACTGGCAAATAAAAATATTAATTTATTTAAATGATTGAGTTGAATTTATTAAATGATTGAAAATAATTATAAACTAATTTCATAAATTGCCAAATGGTAAATTCGTCAATCACCATTCACTGGCTGTTGCCTTGCGTCGCATCGTACCACCCATATGATTCGTAATTCCACCATTTATAACAGTATAATAATCATATAAGCGAATGAAAGATTCACCCCACAGTTCGCTTGCAGTCGTCTCGCCCAAACTGCCCATTATGAAAGGAGAGAGTGGTGACTAACGATGAACAATCCGTAGTAGATAAAAGTTGTTGAAAATGAATATTTTTCTTATATATTAGTGAGAAATTCTGTACTTGGAATATTTCAAGAGATTGGTAGTCTGCCTCCTCTGCCCTACGTTTTTAAAGTTTTTTAATGACCTTGCATTCAAATAGTGTTTTCTAAAAATGATTTTCTTATATTTTTGAACTGCAAAAATTTTTTGGGGAGGAAAGAACAAGTTTAGTAGCATTATGTATACTTATGACCAGTGGCGTAGCCATGGGGGGGATAGAGGGTCAGAACCCCCCCCCCATGAGCCCCAAAACAATATATATATATATAGTATAAGTGTATAAACTTGAGGGCATGGCTTTACTTTAAACTTCAGAAAAAATTACCCCCCCCCCCCAAGGATTTTTTCTCGCTACGCCACTGCTTATGACTGCGCATTTTTCTGTAAAAAGTACTGGTACTTTTATTAGGCTTCTGTTCCTTGACTAATCTGTTCTTCTAGTATTAAAAACTAACCAGTATACTAGTATTTCCGTACTAACACAGAATTTAGCCAACCTTCTGAGTTCCAGCTCTAAAAATTTTAGTTTTTGCACTCTGGAAAATCAGGGGGGAGGGGGGGGTTAAGCCACACTCTTTTTTTGCAGCCGTGTAAAAATCCCCCTAAAAGAAAAAAAAAACATTCTGTGCTACTCAATGATAAACATTATCTTAAAAAATATTTAAAAATAAAAATTACTTATTTTTTCTTCCAAATATTTTATTGAGACGTATCTTCTGTATGCTTATGATAAGGCACCGTACTTCTGCTGAAATCATGTCACCTCTGTCATAAGAACAGAGTTAGGCATTAAGTTAAATATAAACTGAATTATTTTATAGTGCAGGGTCATTCCATAGTGACTAACGTAACATTCGCAGCTGATTTTCAAACTCTTTTCACTTACACCGGGAGTAAAAATAAATATGTTTTGGTTTAATATGCAGATTTAAAATGTACAAGGTGACTATTTTTGATTTCTACCAAGAATTTGAAGCAAAATAAGCGCTGGCAGATGTTTTTTCACCAAAAAAGGCATCGTGACTAACGTATCATTTTTGCAACCCTGAGAAACAAGCTTAGGTTACGAGACAAATATTTCTGAAACTTACGCAGGCATTTGAAATCGACCAAAATATTTGTAAGAGGTAAACAATCTATTTTTAAAAATGTACTGCAGATTTGTTACAGATGAATCTTTTTTTGGTCCTTAATGGTACTTTTACGAAAAACTGTGTGTGACTAACGTAACGTGACTAACGTAACCATCGAATAACAAGCAATGAATGCATATAAATAACTTTTTATAATTAATTTCTTGCTCTTATATTACTTTTACACTTTTAAGGATCCTTATTTGTGTTGTATTATGATTCTTTCTTTACTTTTTTTTCTGTTTTAGTGTAAGAAATTGAATGGAAGGATTCAGTTCAATTAACTCAATTTGAATGTGCGAAAAAAGATAAACATAATAATTAAAAAAACCTGCTTTTACAAACTGAATAACATTATTCTTCGACTAATTAAATCCTAAATATCTCTCTTTTAAAAAATTAACTTTATGCAAGTTGATAGTTTTACCGAATTCTAGTATTCTGCTGATGTACTAGTTATCGTTATAAAAAAACTCCGTAGTACTTTTCAATGGCATATATATATTTTTAAGGTTTACTGATTCATCGAACGAATAGTGTTGTGTATCCTTTTGAATTAAAATGAAATATTGAAAAAAAAATATATTCGAACGTTTTTGCAGAGTGCATTTTAATTCCAGATATCACCGCAAATGTTTGAATTTTTAAATGATCATTCTTGCATTTTCTGAAATATATGGCAGCAGCGCTTATTGTCACTGTATCATGTAACATCAAATATTTTCCAACGAGCAGCCATTACTTTATCTTAATAATAGGTGGAGATACATTTTCTAAAAAATAGAGACGTTCTCCTTTGTTAAGACTGCATTTCTATTATCGTAATTCTTAGCTTGGATTCCTGTGTTGAATGCACATTCAGCAAAGTACTCATTTTGATTTACTCACCATTTTTTTAAAAAATTCTTTAAATTGTAAGTATCTTTTTAAAGACCTTTAAAAAAGTATTTTTCTAAGTAAACAGAAGGTCTACAAAGTAATATTACTGGTATTTTTCACCCTTTATATTTTTAATCAATATAGAATGCCTACATATTTAAAATTGTTCATGAAAATGTAGATTAAATTAAATAAATTTTAAATATTATCAGTCATTTTTAAAATGTTACGTTAGTCACATGCAAACTGTTACGTTAGTCACAGCTCAAATGTTACGTTAGTCAACCATCCGGTTTAGTTTTTAAACAACCATCCGGTTTAGTTTTTAAGCAGAAAATAGTACAATTTCGTGACTAACGTAACGTAAATATTTTCAGTGAAATAACTGAACTAATTAAAATACTTATCTTATAATGTATGCAAAAAGAACAGTCGATTTTATTTGCTCAACATCTAATCATTTAGAATAAACATAGTTCTTTTAAAAATTTGCAAAAATTTTTACATTACACAAGAAAACGTAGACGCATGTTTCTTGCACATGCTAAGCCTTTTCTACAACCTCGCACGTTTAGAGCCATAAGAAAAACACCGAATGAAATTTTTGCAAACTGTTACTGGATTTATGTACTAGAAAGTATGCTGAATGAAATGATTGGTCACAATTAAGACTTTGTGGAAAAAAAATTCTGAGGTTGAGGTTGACATTTCTGTGGAATGACCCTGTAGGGAACTTGATCCTGTTTGAACATTCATTAATATTTAATGATCCGCTGTGGGACACTTACTTGATTGAAAATGAATTTTCTATTGGTAATTTCGTCATATTTTTTCTCTTTAAAAAAAAAAAAAAATTTGGGATTATTTTTTCTAAATTTTATTTAAGCGCATTCCTATAACAAATGGCGGCTAAGTGTACAGCTATTTTATTGATTCAGACTAGGCATACTTAACAATGACGCTTGGTCGAAAGAGACACACCAGTGGGACAACTGCTGCGTAGTCCCATAGCCAACAGTCCGAACCACTATTTCGATTTAACAAGCACAACCGTCTCCGACGTTTTTCTTCGTTGATGACACGTGGACGTCCAGCACTTTCTCGTTTGCTGCTGGTTTCACCGCCACTTTTCCAGTTTTCAAAAGTACTAACAACAAAAATCTTAAATAATGTAACAGTTGTGCAGGTTCAGATAGTCATTCTGAGTCCTCAAGCCATTACAATTTTCCCTCTATCAGATTAACCTAGGTCAGCTGTCTTTCCCATCCCTCGCAAAACCAAACGCAATAACAATTCCTTACCTTCTTTAGCATCAGTTACATACCATTCGCCCTTAATCACGTGTCCTCCACGTCATCCAGATGAGTTCATTGAAAAATATGAGGGTGGTCGTCATGCTTGGATCTTCAGTATTCATCTTAAGATTATAAACTACATAGACGTCTTCTGTAATCAATAAAAGAGGGAAGGGCTTGTAAAAGACAACGTAAAGCCAACAATGTAGAAAATCAATGTAGATTCTGAATCTTCGGCTTCAATTTTGAAACATTGTGACTATTTGTCAGCATCATATAAGAGAAGGAGTGGTTTTATTGGCCTGAATGGTGTTGTTGCAAGTGTCTAGGACGGTTTCGCGGTTGCTATTGGAAGTTTTCGATTCGTAACATTGAACATAACGGGCCACTTTTGAGGATCGTATGTTGCCGACGGCCACAGGTTGAGTACCACTGTTTAGGTGTTTGCTTGTTTTACAGTTCCCATTTTTTTTTTTTTTTTTTTTTACAGTGCTACAGTAATCAAGCTGTACCGTTCTTATACGTTAAAAATTACAACCATATAAGTTATTATTTAACGTTAAATGTCTGCTTTCTCTGTATTTTTCCTATTTCAAGCTTGACTATGCATGTAAGAACGAAAATCGGAATAAAGAAGCGCGCAATAGGGGGTGAGGAGGAACACTTAGCCAAAATATGCAATATGTGGCAAAGTCTTTTTCTTCGGAAAAGGAATAACTGAGAAGGGAAAGGGAGGACGAAAATTGTGATGTGTTTGTGATTGTGTAGGGCTATTTTCAAACAATCAGAGTTGTAAACAGTGCATTAGGTTTCAACAATGCCTAAACTAGGCTCATGCAATCTGCGCTCATAATCGAAAAAAGAATAAATTAGTTCGAAGAACCATTATTGATAAATACAAAAATACATTTTCTAGTGCTATTGTTGTTGAGCCCCATAATATGAACAACCTTGTGTGAATAAACCTTTTACTATATTTCGAAAGCAGATTTTAAACTTAAATGATTCTGACTCCAGAATCTCCAATTTCATCTTACCCACACTGTAATTTTTCTGAATCATATATATATATACGTATGTGTGTGTGTGAGGACATGGGTGTACAAGATATGTATTCACTTCAATGAAAACTATTTCCAAAGGACATTTCCTGGGCGGGAGTAAACGTTTAGTGCATGCTTTTGAATGCATAAATGAAAGCTAACAAGAAGTAACAAGGTACGCTAGGATTAAAGATTTTATCAAGGGAAAACATACACCCAATTGATGATTCACGACGAAATAAACAGTGACGTAAGTTCTCTTGTTAGGAAGTGGGTGAAGGTGCTCTTTCCTTTCTTCTAAGTAATACGGATGCACGAGTGTCTTTTCACTTTCAAGTAAAAAACATAACCATCTGATAAGCCTTCCGGTTTATCTTACCAATGTTACTGCAGAACTTACTTTTAGGCTTGTATGTAATTTTTTTTTAACCCTTTAAGACCCGACGCACAGTGGAGCGAAAACGCCGAAAAGCGCTTAAAAATGTTTTTAAACCTCTCTCTCTTGTTTGTTTACACATGCAGGTTATAATGGAGTTTTCTCGATTTGTTTGGGGTCAGAGTCCAAAGTTCGCAGGTTTATGCAGCTAATTCCTTTTCAGGATCTTTCTACAGATCATTTATGACTAATTAATATTAATTTCTAAGAGGACATAAGAGGACATTTTTTTTTTTTTTTTTGTAGAGTATTTTGAAAAAAAAAAAAAAAAAAAACTACCTTGAATTCCCAAGTTTTCGGCGCTGATCAAAACTGATTTTCGGTTTGAGAATTTGATTACTCATTTTTTTCGCCCTATTACACGAGAGAAATTAAGTATATCCGCCTTTAATAAGAAAAACAAATTATAGACTGCTTAAAAGCAATTTTTGTAAATTCCCGCACTTATGGTTCAACTTTCTAAATTCTCCCCTCAGCTTTATAGTGGACAAAGGGCTCTAAATTGCCTAAGATGTAGGCCTGTGCATATTTATAAATCCTCAATCTGTTTAATATAGGGAAAAAAAACATTTATAAGCGCTTTTTGGCGTTTTCGCCCCACTGTGCAACGGGACTTAAAAGATCCATAAAGGAAATGTCTAAAAGAAAATTTATAATGAAGAAAACACAGAAAGAAAATTTAATGTGAGTTTATTTGGGCATGAAAAAGTCCTAATAGCTCCTCATTAGGACTTTTTCATGTTCAAATAAACTTACCTTAAATTTATTTCTCACCTGCCACAATTTTAATATAAAAAATTATTCAAGCGTTTCTAACGCATAAAGATACGTAAAAAAAATTAATTTTTAACTCTTTTTTCAAAACATAAAACAATTTGGGTCATAAAGGGTTAAGGTTTGAAATTTTTGCAGTGAAAATTTTTATGAGAGGGCTTTGGAATTCTGATCCGCAAACTTTTTGTGTGACGGAAGTGACGAAGTTGCTTTTTAATTGTTGCCGAAAATTCTGAAAAGTACTAGTAGTTGTTAAGTTAGTTTAGTAAAACAATAATAACAAGTTAATTTCAAGGCTGATCTTAAGCAAGCACATATTTGTGGATTTTGGGCATTTTAAACTTTTCAAGTGATACAGGTTATCGAAGATTTCTTTGATTCAAGTCAAGTCATCAGCTTAACCTGTTTTTTTTCTCAATTTGTTTATTTTTCTTAAATTTGAGAAGAATGCTATTTTTTAAGATTAGTAAAACGTTAAATAAGCTAAATGTAACAAATTTTGGAGAAAAAAATGTAAGAAATCTGACACGTTCTCTAAATAAAATCCTCGTTTAAAGAGAATAAAATGTGCACTTGCCTTTTTTAGCGTTCTTTTCATTAGTAAAGAGCAATTTCTGAGTAAAAAGTTTTACTTTTTCCGAATAAAACTTTCTCATGAACACGATAGTTTTTTTTTTTTTTTTTTTGAAATTAAATTCAATTTGTCTTTATTCTTGGTACAACGGCCCAAAGCAAGCTTGACAAAGATGCTGTGGGTATCTATGCTTATGGCATTTTAAGCATTTATTCTGTTATTTTCAAGAGCTTTGGATTGAAAAATGAATAATTTTCGGTTTAAAAAAATAATAATAAATGAAACAAATCTAAAATTTAAAAAAATTCTAAAATTGAAACATATTTAGTGCCCTTATTTTATGAATCATCCCAATAGTTAGTGATGGAAGTATGGATTTAATTACATTATTGTTAAACGTAAGTATAATTGTTCGTGCAAAACATTTACAAGGAAAAGTTCCTTCCCAGTTTATGTGGAGGAAAAAATTAAAGTCACACTGAAACATAAAAGAAAAAATAATTTTTAAAAAAATGGTGAATTTCATGTACAATTACAATAAACACGGTCATATATAATTAATTTAATGTATCAAGAAAAAATAAGAAGAGTAAGAATCCTTTTGGGCCCTGTAGACGGATCTGTATTTGTCTGGCGATGTGATATTTTTCTGTGCACTAACACACATACAGACATACATTTTACTGCTAAGAGAGGTGGGGGGGGGGTAAAATACTTTTAAAGATTTTACAACATTTCCATTGTACAAAGATTTTTCCTTCACATGATCTTTGCGGGTGTAACTTTCGCCCGTTTTTCGTTTTGAGTTTAGTCGGTGAACTTTGAAAAGTTGGCAAAATTTGGTAGCGGATAAACATTTTATTCCTCATAACTAAGAACAAACGAGCTGATGTGTGCCTCACATGACTTCCTTTTACTCTAATTTAACGTCATTTACTCATTATTGGCAGTTTTAATGTTATTTAATAGTTTACTCTCTAAATATCACCAACAGCGGTCAAATTGAAGCCAGATTTAAAAAAAAAAATAAATAAATAAAATAAAAAAACGTCAAGTTGGCGACAAAACTTGACGACCGAAAGACTGGCGATATATCGCCAAGTGTCCGCCAAATTATAACACCACTTGAGTTTACATCGAAATTAACAATGATCCCCCCCCCAAAAAAAAAGGGCAAAAGACCCCTTTTGGAGCATTCGAATGCAACCAAAAAGGAAGGTGCACAACTAGACCCCACTAGAAGTCTACATACCAAATATCAACTTTCTAGGACATTCCGTTCTTGAGTTATGTGACATACATACACACATACGCACATACATACGTACATACAGACGTCACGAGAAAACTCGTTGTAATTAACTCGGGGATCGTCAAAATGGATATTTCGGGTGTCTGTACGTTCCTAGGCGAACGTACAGACAGTTTTTTGCAACCTGACCCATCCACGTGTGGTCGGGTTGAAAAAAAAAAACTCAACATTCATTCAGGGGTGACCAAAATGGAAATTCAGGCCGATTTTTGAGTGAAATTTTTTTCGCGAATACAATACTTCCTTTTTTGTAAAAGGAAGTAAAAACGTGGAGTTGATGCAGACAAATCTTCTTTCGTTCATTTGAGGCCTTCGTCGCCTTTCAGAGTGAATTTTCCGCTTCGGGGGGTGGGGGGGGGGCATAAAGTACTACTTTAATTTGCTAGAGGTTCATCTCTAGCTTTATTTCAAGCGGGGAGGCCAACACATCATTTTCTTAAAAATACTATTGCAGAGAAGAAACTATTTACACAATTAATTTTTTTACTTATTTATTTTTAACTTTTAATTCAGGTGATAGTTTTTATCAAATACTAATCCAATTTCTTATAAATATTTGTTGTCATAAAACTGGATCTTGCTTTTAAACTATTTTAATAAATGTTAATAAATTAAGTTGATTTTAAGTTTTTAAAGAAAAATGTTTCACTACTTATTGATCTCCACCAATCGACATAAATTTATGATACTTCTGTCAGTTCAAAAGCAAAAGGCATTAACACATTTCGATAGTATTATTGAACATTACTTACATAGAATTATCAATTTGAATTCTTGTATTGTTTCCCGGTTTTTCAACAGCAGAACTGTAGCTCAAATTCTGCAATGAGTTTAGATTATATATTCATGGAAATTTGGATTAGAATTCTGCCTTTAAAACGATACTTTTCTGGCCATGGGGATTCGAACTCACATTCTCTGCGTTATTAGCACAAAGTTGTACCCAATGGAGAGAATGGGTCTCAATTTTGCGTTGAAGCAATGAGTAATGAAAAAAAAAAAAAAAACAGAATAAATCTGTTTTTTTCAACAAAGATAAGAATTTTTTGCTCACTTTGTGCCAAAAGTGGCGAGATTTTTTTTTTCTTAATGATGCCTTATGAAGTTTGATAAAATATTGAGGAAGTTATGGCGTTCCTCCATAAAAATGAAACATCTTTGAGAACTTATATATGTGTATTAATAGACTTTTTCTTGAATTTCCGAAATTTTGTCCTGTAAACCCAATGTAATTAAAACTTAAGTCAGGTTAAATAAATGCTTAAAATGTGTTGCTTATGTCACAATAAAAGGCAATATTCCTTTCCAAATAGGTAAAATCTAATAAATAAATTATCTATTAATAAATAAAATATAAAATAGTACGGAATCACGGATCTGTCACGCAATAAATTTTAAAGTTAGTGCACAATGAAAGAGTCTCATCTAGTTTCAAAGAATCTCAGTGCTCCTTACAGGGCATATTCTCACGAATAGAAGCAAATATTTTAATGAATCCTTCAGATGAAACCATTGCTTTGAAAAAAAAAAAAAAATAAATAATTTGCCACCCAAGCACGAAAATGTGAAATGTGTTTCAGATTTCCCAAAGACCCGTTCATTTTCCCCCCTCTTGTACGTTGCAGAACTTAGCTTTTGATTTATGACAAAAATAAAAATCCTCAGGGAAAAACTCTCTCAACTCGCCATATGCTAGAGACTTTAAGATTGCTACAGAGACGAAAATTTTTTTCCTCTCTTATTTACCCTTTTATGACTTTTCAAACTTTTCTTTTTTCTTTTTTAAAGAATCAAAAACTTTGATACTTCACATTTCGGAGTAAAAGTAAAGTTTTCGTGCCTGTTTTCAAACTGATGCCGGCTTTCATCGTAATAATTCGTTCGCACTTTGTTAAAACAATTGAAAGCCAAAGTAGTGGGAAAAAATGTATTTGAAGTTAAAAAAAAACGATTCAGTGCTATAGCTGCGATTTGAGGATATATGTGTGTAAATCTCTTTCTAGTTTCTTCAAAATAACCATGAAGGAACATACATATAATAAACAACGTAGTCCCGTTTAACATGCACGTTCTCTATTTTCACAACCGTTATTCCTAGATGCACATTTCCAATTGCAAAAATGGTCAAAATAAGGTGCCGAGCCAATATATGAAAAGTCTGAAGTGAAAAAAAAAAAGATTAGAAGGTATAACTTGCTTTGAATATATGTTGTATGTATTCAAAACAAGTACAAAAATCTTCTGTGAGAAGTACAACTCAAAATTAAAAAAAAATGACCAAAAACACGAAAATAATCCCAAATTTAGTTGCAGTAAAAAGGTCATAATTTTATGTCTAACTGAAATTTGATGTTAAAACCTCAGTAGGTCAGTTACGTCATGCGTCATTAACTTAACTGACCTATAATCCTGATTACACTTGTAATCCAAACTTGGAACGAATGACAATTCTTATAACGAAAATCTAAAAAATCTGCTTATAGTCCTCAATTTACACATTGTTTCAAGCACCAAAGTAGGCATTTATGCCCTCTCTAAGAATAGTTATCCGGCCTTTTGAGGTTTGAAAATCGAATTCTATCACAGTTGACATTTCCTAAAGCAAAAATACAACATTTTTTACAGCAACTAAAATTCTCACGGAAAATATTATTTGATTTGAAAAAAAAATTATGTCTGTAGTGTCCATGGAGATTAGCTAGTTTTGGATGGAACTTCGCTCCGGAAAAATGAGTGGGAAACGAGATACCCTAATCACCACCCCAAAACAGTAGACAAGCTCGGCATTATTTAGTCTTTTTTTTTTTTTGGAAATGAGAAGAAGGAAGTTACTACTGGCAATTCATTTAAGAAAATACGTTCAAAATTCCATTTTCTTAAATTAATCACGAGCTGTAAATTCACTGGGTGCGTTCATTCACTCGTTGGTCTACCCTGCAATCCATAAAAATACAACAGCAATGTTAGAAAAAGCAATAAAAAATATGATCATTTTAATAGAAAAACAGAAACGCTTAAATTGGATTGATAAAACACCACCATTAAATAAAAGCACGAATCTTAGAAACTAATATTTGTGCTTCTTTTCTTGCAGACCTTGTTTTCAAGAGCATCCACATTCCTATATAACTCTACTCAAAATGGACTGTACTTCAAAGAAGTTAAAATCGTCGTTCCGCCTACGTGGTCCCAAAGACCAGAATATGAAATTCTACCGGGAAATTTCTTCAGTACGGCACACATCAGGGTGGACACACCTAATCCGGAATATAAGGATACACCATATACTGTACAACCTGGTGGATGTGGAGAACCAGGACAGTACATCCATTTGACACCATGGTTCCTCAAAGAACTTAATGGCGAAACAGTCGACATGTTTGGAGCACCAGGTAAGGGTCAAGTAAAGACAGCCAAAACCGAAGTGTTCTAACAGACAAAATGAAAATTTGGAGATAATTAGTACATTGAAGAGAAGCACTAATCTACTATCTCGTTATTATACGTTAGTTAGTCCAGACAGGTACTGCTATCGAACATGATTTAAGCAAAAAATAAATAAATAAATAAATAAATACATAAATAAAATAAATAAATAAATACATAAATAAAATAAATAAATAAATTAATTAATTAAAGCTTTTATATGATCTGAACTTTGTACTAGTTTTACAGCAAATTTTACTGGTTGTCACTTTTCTTTGCTTCTCGCAGTCACGTTTCTTTGCTTCTTGCTATGTCTTGTAAGATTTTCTGTTACAGATTATTTTTCAGACTATACGCAGTCGATTTTTAAAGCCCTAGTATCAACTTAGTCCTCTATTAACTGAACCCGATCCCCCTTACGAGAAAGAGAGGTTGAAGTCAAAAATCAACTATCCCTTTTAAGTACATTTGCCAGAATTAATACATCACTCTATGGCTAGATTTTCAAGAATGCCATAAAAACCTCCTCCGTCTACAATTACTTTTTAAAAATAATTTACCTACGTTAATCTGATGACGTCCGTAATTGACAGAGAGAGAAAAAAAAAACTACGGGAGTAATCTTGCAAATTTCGAAAAACTATTAGTTATGAATGATATTATAATAAAGTAAACTGTCGAACCTTTAAAAAAATTTCGCATCGGAGGCTAAATCTGGAGCAAAACTAATTGTGAAGAAGGCTTCAATTTTATTTACATATTTTATTACGTTGAAGTTTTTCAGAAGTCTCCTTCCTAAATTTCTTGGTGCCTATTGTATGTGTGGAAATCTTAAAGTAGATTGAGCGAACCAATAGTTTGCTCAAAGAGGATATTTTGTAACATATTTTTAAAAATGATTTTGATTGGTAGTAGCCGCTTTTGGAGACTGGCTGGTTTGCTGTTTCATGTATTGAATTATTGCTTTATATTTTTTATCAAATTTTTCTGTGCCATTCATGAAACAAAGTTTTGAGAAAGTAAAATTAACCAAATGAACACGATTGAACAATCAAAATTGTGCTTTTACATTCAAATCCAACATGACTGCTGGGGCGCCCCGATGGGAGGCCACGAGAAGTCACTGTGACTCCCGAAAATTTCCTTACTCGGCAAACTTGGTCTGATGATTCGGCAAAATTTGGAGCTCAATTCAGTAAAATTATTATCATTTGGTGAAATTTTTAGTTCTATTCAACAAAATTTGGAGTTTCTTTCGGCAAATTGAGAATTTCTGCCCTCAAAAAATTTAAGTTCAGGGCTCCCCTGACTGACTGTTGGATTTCTTAATGCAGAAAGTTTTGTAGTTTCTCGTACCGATCGAAAGATAATGTAAACAAATACGGAAAAGTTTGGAGTGTGTAAGACTCAAAGAAGTATAAAAGCATCCGAAACAAAGTTTCTTTAACAAACGAGACAAAATAAAACGATCAAAATGCAACACAAACTTTCCCATTTTTGTAGAATCACCCACAACATTTTCAAATTAGTTTAAAAGACTCGTGTTATTAAAGAATCAAAATGAGTAGCAAAATAAAATTAATAAATGAAAAAGTTAGAAGTGGGAAAAAGAAAAGTAACCCACGTGATCTTACTCCGAACGAATATTACACAGACATGGCATTTTTATTTAAGCATAATTGCACGTTATATGTACCTAAAATGACAATCACATATCCACCGGGGGGGGGGGGGGCATTCCTTAAAGGAGATGGCACACCACCTCTAATGCTACGAAAAAACCCAGAACGACAGCCCACGAAAATGAGATCAAAACTCCTCTCAAATTGCCTCCCCCCCCTTCTAAAAATGTTTAATAGCGCAGTCTGAACCGCCCTCGTGGACATCTCTGATACATCTTTTCTCAGAATTCTTAAACCCACTACAGTCGACTCCCGCTACAAAGCGATCCGACTTACGCAAAATGGCTATAACGTGAGTTTTTCAGGAGCAACGAATTTTAGAGCTAAAGCGAATTTCTCGCTCTCAACACGAAACTATTTGGAAAGGAATCATGATGCTAAGTTTCGGCTTTGTTATTGACAACTAAACATTGACTTCGTGAATGAACTTTCATCCTTTCAGCATCACTGACTGCGCAAGTTCCCATTCACCGCACTGTAAACGTATCTTTATTAGTGTTACATATCAACATTCTTCATTTTTCATTTATTTATTCAAAATATGAAAGGTGATGAAATATTGTGGCACCTACGCACACTGTTTCATCTCAAGTTTGAAGATGGAGACAAAAAGCGACAGTTTGCGACACTTTAAGAAAATATAAAGATTCTTGATACACTTGAACAACTAGAAAGTGGGTCGAAGGTAGCACAACAATTAGTATGAAGTGAATCTTTCATACGTATAATTAAAACTCAAGAGAAGGCAATCCGTACAAGTACACACCTTAGTTTTAATATGGAGTTCGCAGAGTAGTGTTCAGCAAAATGCAAACAATATGAAATTTGAATTTGCTCTTGTATTGTAGAATATAGAAACCCTAAAAGAGGGGTGATACTATAGATGTAAATGCTAAAAAAGGAAATGTGAAGCTACTGCATTAAAAAATATATTGGAATGACGATGCTTAAATCATCTTTAATTTTTTAAGTTTTATTCTCATTTCTTAAGTGCTATCCTCATTTATTAAGTCTAAGAGCTTTTTTAAGTTTAAGCTCTTTATTTTTTATGTAATTTGTTGTATCTACTGTATAGTACTCTTACAGTGCAGTGCTTTGTTATAACTACATACTGTACGTACCGTACTGTTTCATTTTTACGTTTCTCTCTCCCATTGATCATTAAAAATTCAGCTTTTTATTAGAAACGGAAATATATAGTTAAAAATGGTCTAAAACAGTTTAAAAGGTGTTTAAAATGTCTAAAATGAATGGGTATGTTAATAAAAATACCATGTACACAACACTTTTCCACAACGCGAAATTTCGACTAACGCGAGGAGTCTTGGAACGCATCCCTCGCGTAAGTCGGGATCCGACTGTATCAGGAGCGCCCCGAACTTAGGGAAGTTTCGGGTGGTCGGAAGTTCTCAATTTGCCGAAAAATTTTGCCAAATGATGATAATTTTGTTGAATAACCAAAAATTTCGCCGAATGATGTTGATTTTGCCAAATCGTCAGACAAAATTTGCCGAATAAGTACATTTTTGGGAAGAGTGACTACCCGTGACCTCCCATCGGAACGCCCTTCCCACTGTAAATATCCATTCGTGACATACCAGCTAAAGTGACGCTAAGAACATAACACGTGTCTTAAATTCGAATTAGGTGACTCATTTCCTAGGATGTAAAAAAGAAATTCATTCCTAATTGCCAGTAGGAGAGATAAAATCAAGCTGAGAATTCTTGAAAATATCATTTAAAATTGTCGTCTCTTAAATGACGCTCTAGCATTTAGTGATGATTAAATCAGATGAAAAGAAAGATATACACTGTAATATAAAGAAGTATTTGTGTCATTAGTGCTGATATTTCTTCAATTATCTTGTTTATCAGTTTCAAAAATGCTTATTTTTTCCCAAACTAATACGCTTAACAGCTAACATTTCCACAGTATTTTTCTTTTTTTCTTCTTTTATGGCGTGAACACTTTTTTTTTTTTGGTCGAACTTATATGCAATGTGGCGCATTGCAAAAATAATAAGTTAAGTCAGATCCATAATAGAATGAAAATAAACGGATGATGTTAATTATAGTTGCCAATGGATCATGTCTGTTCTAACGAATTTTTGAAGGAGAGTCGGTTCGTCTGTACGTCTTCAATAAAAAGACATGATTAAGCATCAAATAAAAATTGTTAATAACGAAAAATGAATGGAAATAAATATCTAATCAAAAAATATGTCGCTGCTTTTTTTGTTCATTTATGCTGCGCTGGTAACAGTCATCACCCGTATGATTAGAATTTAAAAGTAGTTAGGTAAAACTAATATTTGCTTAAATAACATTAAATTTGTAAGATGTGACATCTGATTTGTATAATTTTCATGCTTACTTATATTTTTACAAAAATATTCAGCATATATTTTCAGGCTTTCATTTATTTTTGCTTTCCTTTATCTGCTCTACTTTCCCCTGGATATTTTTTGCTTTAAGATGGTTTGAATTGCGAGCAAATGTAAAAAAAAAAGGGGAAAAAAAGAGATATTAAAAGATGTAGCCAAATTCTCTTTAATTTTGCTAATTCAACTGACTGAAAACTTATTGATTACAACAGAAATATTAAGTTTTGACGCTTATTCTAAATTTAGTATTGCAAATAAAAATTTCAAATTATTGCTTCAGTCCACATAAACACATTTATTAAACCAGCTACAAATTTATAATTTCGCTAAGTTCATATACTTCCAAAGATTTGACTTATTTAATATAATGGTTTTAGTGACGTGAACAACATAGGCATAGAGGCTTAGATGACAGCTACAAATTAAAGTAGAGTTTGAAAAACAAACACTAAGGAAGTAAAATTTGAAAAATAAAGAATAAAATTATGATTAATCAAACGGATTTTAAAATTATGATATCAGCTTGATGAAAATTTGATATTGACCTTTTAACTAAGATTTGCATTTGAATTATTTTTGTCTCAAACATGTATTTAATTCTTTAATGCATTACTTTTTTCGTCAGTTTAAACATAATTTATTTATATCATTTATGCTTATTTATAATTTCATTTATTTACTAATTCAAGATTCTTATTTTATTTACTGCTTCTTTTTTTTTTGTAGTTCTTAAATTAAAAAAGCGAAGTACGCAAAGTTTTTTTTTTCTAATCTCACAATGAAAAAGCTCATTTACTTAAAAAAAAAGTTTTTAAACATAGTGAAAAATATGCGTTCAATGTATTGCTTATTTGTTAAAAAAGTAAGAAATAAAGTTTTTAAACACCGAAAAATATGCGTAAAATGTATTGCAATTTGATTAACCCCGACCATGCGTACTTGCAAAGTTTTCTCCAAACAGCAATGTGCACTTTACTACTCTGAAAAATTAAGATTTTCTTACTTCCATCACCTCCTTAAGTACTCATAAGTGCATATTTAAAATTGCACATATACTTTATAATCTAAATATGCAGCTATCTAAATATGCTGCAAAATAAAACTTTCCACAAACGCTGATTAATTATTTCAACAGTGCTTTTTCTCCAACCTCTATAAGCATTTATGCAATATAAATTACAAGGACAGCACTGTTGTTATAGAGTCATTTCAAAATAATCTCATTTAACCTTCGTCTTCATACAACTTTGGTTGACTGCACAAATTGAAAAGAATCGTTATAGAAAAGTGCCTAAACAAACGCACAAACGTACACCGCCATACAATCGACATTTTCTTTAATTCCCAAATCATTACCAGAAGCAGAAAAATAGTCGTTAAATTGGTGCGAAAATCATTCAAAAGTTTGAGCGACCGTGCTTCTGTGGCGATGCTTTTGTCTTCGAATTGACCTTTATCTGACGAAAATGCCGCATTAATAAGTTTTGGCCGAAAGCCACAGTACCGCCTTGCCACGTGGTTTCGGTAATCCACACCCCTTGTCTCGACTCGTGTAAACTTTGTTTTTTTTCCTATTGTTTTATTAAAAATAAACGCGGAAAAGCAAAGATAGCAGACAAACAGCTTTTTAAAGGTATTGAATCATTTCAAGACCGATGGCATAATTTATCATATTTGTTTTTGACAGCTTTTCTCTCACCTATAAACGTCATATAATGGATATTATATGCATGATATTCGGCAGTATCATCACTATTGAAGCAATGTATCTAATTATTTCTCACATTTCTTTAAGAATGTTTTTCTTTCTTTCCTTCTTTTTTTTTTTTTTTTTTTTTTTGTTACACGAGAGGAACTTCTACTTTAAATATTCGTTAAAATTAGCTATTGCGAGACATTTTATGACTCCTGAAAATGGTTCATGTTAATAAGAGTGGCCATTTGGAGGACTGGATTCAATTGGAAACATTGGCGCTTTTGAAAAAATATTTTGGTAGGTAAGATTCAATGATATGAGGCATATTCATTTTAGTCTAATATGCTAAAAATCTTTCATGAAGGAATGGTGAGAACAAGGATATTGGGTAGGGACTACTTTCTGGTCCGGGGCGGACTGGCCCGCCGGCCGTTGTTTTTCGAAAAAAATTTAACACCTTCAACTATGGCTGAAAATAAACAAGTGGGTTCCCTTGTATCATGGAAAATAAAATTTGATGTCATTACTGCCGCATGTTAATGAGGAATGGTATTTTGAGGTTAGGAACGGAGGTAAGAATTTATTGTGTGACATGACTCCTTGTCCAAATAAAACGAACTAAAACACAATATTAAAAAATTGAATATACTTAAACAATCAGTATTTGAGACACTTGTGAAAGGAATAATAAATAAATAAATATATACTTTTAATTAAACAAGTTATTAAGTAACATAAACAGTCACACAAGGTGCGTGACATGCCACGGAGGTGAGAATTCACATGTTGTGAACAAAAAATATACTAAATAAAAATTATTATTAAAAAATTGTTGGCAGGTTTAAATAGATATATTTTTGATGAAATTAAAAATCATTGTTAAATGAATTGTTCCTTAACATGTTTACTGTAAAAGGCGCGTGACATAAAAGTTACACATTTTGAAGAATGACCCATATGTCGATACATTGTATCACCAACACACACAGAGACACTAAAAGACACAAGCAGGGCCTGAATAAACTAAGTAGGCCGTGACCTTGGGTTCCCCATTTGTAGGGTGACTGAATTGTTTTAGTCAAAGACTACGGAAAGCGGTTTCTGACGCTTCGGCAAACGCTGTTTTCACCAGTAGACACGATGCGTACGCAATACCGACTGGGCTCAGGACTGCCGGGACGCGGTTAAATTTAGAGAGGTTCTTTGACTGTTAAATGGTTGAATGTTTAATTTGGTGAAAAAAAATTCTAGTATCGGTTTTAGTATAAGAACTGTATTCAACTGTAACGCCATTTTCACTAATATGTCTAATAAATGTTCTTCGTTAACCACTGTCATGGGTCCTGTCAGATCTTTTTATCTCTGCTACCAATTTCCCTTGATGCTTTCGGTTATGGATTCCTATGCAATTGTCATTTCTTTGGGTGTAATCTACCAATTTCCGTATACGTTTCACGTAAATTTAGAACCCTAAGTGTGTGTATTGCGTATCTCTAAGGAAATATATATTTCAACTTTATAAAAATGTCGCTCCCTCCCCCCCCCCATTTTTTTTCAACAAAAAACGAAGTATGCAAAATATTAGCTCAAGCAGTCAACTGAAAATCGGGCCTCATTGGATGTTTTTAAATTTTCGACAATAGCTTTTTACTTCCTTTTACAACGAGCTGATGTGTGCTTCACATGACTTCCTTTTATTCCAATTTAATGTCATTTTCCCATTATTGGTAATTTTAATGTGATTCAATAGTTTACTCTCTAAAAATCACTAACAGTGGCCAAATTGAAACCTGATTTAAAAAAAAAAATTAACTCGCTAAATTTGTCGCCAAGTTGGCGACAAAACTTGGCGATCAAAAGATTGACGATATATCGCCAAGTGTCCGCCAAATTGTAACACCACTTGAGTTTACATTGAAATTAACAATAATTTAATGGTACTAATTAAGGAGCAGTTTTAATTGAAATTTATTTTGTTTATTCGAGTAGCGATTTAGTCCAAGACCTTTTTTTATTCTTTAAAATTTTTTTTATGTTATTTAAAAGCACGATGCAAAAGGGGGAAAGTATCGTCACATGATAAATGCTGAAACACTGTACACCAGTGTATACTTATTCAAAATATAAAATAAATAATTTTTTTAAAAAAATATTACTTTTACCATCATTTTGTAAAATCAAGATGATTATAAAGTATCTACAAAATGTTTCTAAAAAGCGAATTTCATTAAAAAATAGTTATTTTTTCGCTGAGTGAAAAATTAATAAGTTGTAAAATGGATGATGTGATCATATCTATAGTTACAAGGAACAAAATAACTGAAAAATAATGTTACAGGAAAAGCTGGGGTGAAGATATCATAACATACACATAGGGGATAATCCTGATTTTCTGTAAGAAATAAAACAAAAGCATTCAGAAGTTTTATCTTTTTTATTGAGAATGTAGTGAGGTCATATTCACATTTGTTTATTTCTGTAACATTTTTGTTCTTCAAAAGATAAATGGAAATATTTTTAAAAATATAAGAGCAAAAAGTAACTGCAAAGCAAAAGTAACAACAAAAATGTGGCGGACTAGGATGGGAAAAATATCGACTTAATATAGATATTGACTGAAAGTAATTGTTATTTTTTGCAAATATGTGGTTGGAAAGGGAAAAAAAGGGGGAAGGGGTTAGAGGGTTTCGTACTCATGTTTTTTGTATTGCAATTTAAAAATCCTGGAACTTAATTATTCATAATATGTCTTGTAAATATTAGTTGTGATGGTTCTTCTTTAATATTTCATTCAGTTTTACGCATCTTCTACACTATTTGTTTTGTTTTTACTCCATACACTTTCATACTATACGCTATAGTAATTTTTGCAGGAAATTACATTTATTTATTGTTAATAAATGAATTCATCGAAACTTTTTGTTGAAGGTACACTTTTGAAAAATATATTTTGGAAAATATTTTTTTCCGGCAAATAATCGGCAAAATTTGGCCGGTTATGAATTATCGGCAAAGCGGCCGATCATATGCAATTAATCGGCGCATTGCTAGTAGAAATTATCCCATTATTTATGACACATAAGTCAAGGGATTTCATAAAAAAGGAGAATTTAAAACTCTATTAAAAAGAAAAATAAATAAATTATGTATTCAAACCAATTTAAAGTAACAAATTTAATTTTTGACATGGCTTTTGAAACGATTTGATAGGGAAATATTTAATCATTGCTTAACTGTTTGTCTCCCCTGCCTTGAAAAAAAAACGATTCCTGATATAAAAAATACTTATTTTTTACAGAAAGGCAACTGGTTCACGAGTGGGCACATCTAAAGTATGGAGTATTTGATGAATACGGCATTCCTGGAGATAAACGATATCCTATGTTTTACAACGAAAATGGAAAGGTATTCATTTTTCCCTACCACAGGAATTTACCCTACCGTTTTAATAACAAATCTTTTTTTTTTTTTTTTTTGTATTGGTACTGAGGAAAGTTTTATTTAAAAGAAATATATATATTTTTTCAATATATCGTCGCTAAAAAGACGAATGGGTATATCTCACTTTTAAGCATTTTGCAGAAAACCGATTTAAGGGTTTCCAGTTTACTGTATTGCTTGAGAACCGCCACCAGTGTGAGCGGCTGCCACTTTTTTAATATTCATTGTAGAGATATGCCCATTAGTCGGATTATAAAATCGACTTCAGACATTTTGGTGGTGGTCATAACTCATTTTTTGATTTTTTTCGACATAGCTCATTCGTCTTTTTAGCTACGATATGTTCATGTAAATTTTATAAAGATCGTAGCATTTTAAGATCTTTTTCATTGTTTTATGAAGTTTTACATTGCCTTTCTTTTCACCCTTCAGAATTTTAGAGCAGAATTTAGTAAATGGAAGGAGCAGGTCCAATCATTGGCTTAGCAAAAGCTGAGGATGAGACTCCAAGTCACATGACTCAACAACGGCGAATGGTTGACACGTTTTGAGTCAAACTAGCGAAAGAAACCTGATTTCTTCCAATGCTTTGAAATCTATCACGTGACTTGGGGTCTTTGATTCACGAAAGAAAGCCTTTACTCCCTATATTTTATCTCTTCTCAATGCTCAGAACTTGCACCATGAGCAAAATACACCAAGGAAAAAAAAAATTAGTTTTACTTTGTTTTATCAAATATTTTACTTGTTTCAGTAAGTATTATTATTTTGCACAATATGTGGCATTTAGAATAAATAGCTGCTGAAATATTTTTTACTAATAAACATTTTAAACATTTTTTGTGGGGCTATGGGGTGTGAGAAAATTTCCTGCATGGTAAGTTCTCATTTTGACGCGAGTCCTGGAGGATTAAAAAAAGTAAATGGCTCAAATCGGAATTTTGTTCCACAATAGAAATATTTGAGAAGTATCAACTCTATCGAACATTACCTACCCTCAGGACTTTTCAAATCTTAAAGCTATTGAATTGTAAATTTTATTCAGTCATTATATTTTAGATTCGAATTATTAGACTAAAGAAAAATCAAACCATATTTAAGATAATGAAGTTTTTTGTTACAAGATACTTGTTGTTTAAATTGGTTTATGGGATGTTAAAGAAAATATATGTAGAAGGGAAAACAGTTCAAGAGTGCTCGATCAAAAGTTTTCAAAAAAAAAAAAAATGTAACGTGACAAGTTACAATGTCTGTTGAAACTCCTTTTTCTCTTAAAAAAATATGATCCAACCCTTAAAAAGCCAGATAATAGTTACTTAAAGTTTATTTTCGGTTTTGCACTCATTTCAAAAACTACCAACAGTAATAAGTCATAGCTTATGAGAACACTGAATGATTTTGACTGATATGTAACTAAACCGATATTTTGAGCTAAGTGGCTAAACTGGCAGTTACAGAATTATATCACAATTCTAAATATATGCCCACTTATATAAGCTGTCGTAACATTCATGTGGGAATAAGACACTAAATAATGGCCTCCCCCCCCCCAAAAAAAATAGCTACTTTGAAAGTAAATAGTTGAAAATATAATAAAAATTGTCTCAGATACAAGTAATAAAAATGGCTAAAGCAAGAGAAGATTAAATGTAAGGAAAATAACAGTTCAATAAATTGCTAAAAGTTTAAACAAGCGAAATTTGCGCCAATTCCCGGTCTTCAAGGAGACCAAATGCTTTGGAATAAAGGAAGTGCATTCGGTAGTTTTTAAGCGTCATAAATACAATGAGATACACACACAACTAGAATTTTTTAACAATCCACTAAAAACAAGAGTGATGAAAGAAAACCATTTTATTTATAATAATTGAAACTTTAAAACTTTCTATTTAAGTGCTAAACTTGCTATTTACTAACGGAATTTATTCCTTTTTTTTATTACTTCCTTTTGAAAGCACTCTCCTGCACATATGGATTCTTGAAATACATGTATGCTGTTGATTCCTCAGATTTCTCATTGACCAGTGCAAAATGTCAGCTGAAATACTGCGAATTTTATCATGAATTCTACGTTTTAATGTTAAAAATCTCTGGATGAGTAAAAACAGAGAATTCAAGATGAAACACGCAGTAACAGAGATGCTACAGCGGTTAATGCAGAATCTCAATAGGCAGATTTCAGGAATGTATTCAGATAGGAGGACATCATCTAAAGAAAGTAGTTTTTTTATTTATCTTAATGACAAATTCCATTAGTGTTTCTGAAATGGCAAATTTTAACTGAATTGAACTGATCAAGTGTTGTATTTCGTTTCTATATGCAAATCTCATTACATAAAAAAAGTCAGGAGTCTTAGTGCCATTTTGTGAGGAGAGGAACAAATTTGAGAGCGAAAAGTTTTTTAAATTTTTAACAGCAAAATATACTTTCTCCTAAAATAAGAAATAACAATGTTTGATTGAAAAAAAATTACAGATTACTGCAAACACTTGTTTCGGGGTAACAAGGAACCCCCTTTTTTTAATGCAAAATAAGTGAGCTCATGGATGAAAAGGCATCCAACAAAAGCCAGAACCCATCCATAAGCTCACTTACTCAGCATTTAAAAAGGGGTTCCTTGCAACCCCGACACACGTGTATGCAGTAATCTGTCACTTGTTATGAAATTAAACGTTGTTAGTTTTGTATTTTATATTTCAAGCACAAAGTTATTTTTTCAAATTTATACTTTAATCTGTTCTTTTGTTTTCTTTTGGAATAAACATAAAAGTATTGGACTAAGCTTAAAACAAACTGAGTTTTTGAAAGAATTTTATCAGTTAAGAAATATATTTTCCTTTCTTATAAATAACTTGACTTAGTAAGAAGTAAAAGGCGTGAAAACATCAAACGCTTTAATTTAATATTTTGCATTTGTATTTCAGATCCGACCAACAAGCTGTGTGCGTGACATTAAAGGTTGGATAGAATCCCGAGATGGGGGACCATGCAAAATGACACTCGATGGTGAGGTCGAGAAGGATTGCATTTTTATCCCTAACATGCACAGTAATGAAGCGAAAGCTTCAATTATGTACATGCCATTTATACCATCAGTAAGTACAGTTTAGGAGGGATGCGCAAATTTTGTTATTGATGCACTTTCGTTGTATAATTCTCTAACTACACTGGTGGACAAAATTAAGAGATGGAAGGCATTTTCGTGCATTTCTCGGGATATAGCACATAAAACCTGGATAGTTGGTTGCCATATAATGGCGCTATGGTGCTGATGTCGCCGAGATGAGTTTACGCATTCTTGTGGGAGTTGCTAAGGCAGCCAAGGGAGAAGTACAAAAGTCTAGAGCCAGCTGCTCAGCTCATTCCACTCTACAGCAGATATTGTAATGTGCTATTTGTAATGTGTTTCTCGAATAATCTTGTTGTTTTTTGTTGATTTTAAGGTGAAAATGAGTTAATATCATCGTTTAGACGAAGGTATGAGGTGGAGAATTGTGGGTAGACTTGAGGCAGGACAGTCCCAAGCTCAGGTTGCTAGGGAATTGGGTGAAACTCCAAGCGTTGTTTCGAATTTGTGGAGTAAGTTTAAAAACAGTGGGACAGTGCCCAGAAGACCAGGACAAGGTCGTCCGAGAGCAACAACGTCCAATTAAGACCAGTATTTGTTACTTACAGCCGAGCGCCAGAGGACGTCTACAGCGACATAACTGTCTACGGACCTCACTGCTGCCACAGGAACATTAGTTTCAAGGAAGACAGTTGACAGGAGGCTCAGTGAAAGAGGATGCATGCTAGGAAGTCCGCCATTTGAATCTCACTCACTCATTCCCACAAAAGAGAGCGTTTACAACGGTGCAGACAGCATCTAAACTGAACGCAAATCCAATAGGCTAATGTTCTTTTCATAGATGAGTCCAAATTCTGTCTACAACTTGATTCTCGTCGAATATTCATATGGAGGGAACCTGGGACTCGATTCCATCCCTGTGACATCATGGAAAGGGACCGTTATGCAGGTGGACGAATGATGGTTTGGGCAGGGATCATGCAAGATACCCGCACACCACTCCATGTGTTTGACACTGGTTCCGTGAATGGACAGAGGTACAGGGAGGAGATCCTACAACCCTATGTGCGTCTTTTCAGGGGTGCTGTTGGCCCTGAATTCGTTTTTATGGACGATAATGCTAGACCACATAGAGCAGTACTGGTTGAGGAGTATCTGGAAAATCATCAAATGGATCAACCAGCCCCATTCCCTAACCTTAACCCCATTGAACATGCTTGGGATGCTCTTAGGAAGGCTATTGCGATACGCCAACCCCCACTCAGAACCATTCCGGAGTTAAAAACTGCTGTAGTGGTAGAGTCTTCCACAAGCACTCCTTAACTCTCTTATTAACAGCATGTGTACTCGTTGCGCATGCTGTCTATCTGTCAGAGGTAACAACACACTATACTAGAGGTGGCTACACACAATACAAGTCTCACTTTCAATGCCATATTTCATCATGAAGTTCAGTCCACATTCGACTATTGACAATAACTCTTGCCAATAAATGACACTTTACTTTTTGCTTTGCTCACATTATTGTCATACTATAAGTGTTATCCATGCCAAATTTCATTAATTTTTGTCCAGTATTTCTCGAGATATTTAGGAAAATGCCTTCCATCTCTTAATTGTGTGCACGTTTTTGAAGTGCGTGACCAGTGTACGTTTTGTACGTTATAGAAGTTGTAACAATATGTATCAATATCTAATATTAAATATATTCAAATTCCGAAATGAAATATGCCTGTGATGGCTGTTTGCAATGTAGCTATACTATGAACTCAAAATTAACTTATCATTGCTTTCAAGGGATTGAGAAAAACATATACAAAGAAATATTTCGTAAAAACCCAGAAATTTGCAAACTTACACTAAAAAATTTGGTGTGAGCTTACTCCATAAAATAAGTGGAAGCTTTGCTGACTCCAATGTTCTGGAGTAGTTTAACTGATGTGACTGTGTCAAAGTAATGCATCACTTTTGGAAAGTAATACCATAGTAATATTACTGATATTGTAACGTATCACTAATTCAAGTGCAAGGTTTCCCCAGAATTCTCTGTAATCTAACAGAGAAATTATTTGAAAGGTTACTCATTGGCAAAAAAAAAAAAAAAAAAAAGCTTTCATCAGACTTTCTTTGAAGATTACTCAATTTAAGTGTATCTTGACTTATACTTTAAGTTAACTATTCGATGATTTAAATAATTCAAAGCCATTAAATTGCCAAGCAATGACTTCTTTTCACAAATTCTACATTGAAAATATAATAATTAATAAGAAGGTTTAACACACTTGAAACTACCAAACTTATGCCCATGCTTTCTTACCTATCACGTTCTATATTAACAAGTTATACTATAAGGTTTGGTGTTTAGCTGTGACAGTACAAAAAATAGCAATTTAATGTTTAAAAGCACTTTTATTTTTATTTTTTTTATTTTTTTTTTACAGATTTTGCCCTTTCATGTTGTTTTTAATCCTTCGTTTATTCAATACACATTAGTTTAATGCATTCTTCAAAAATGTACATTAATTGACATTACACTGATTTGAAATTTATTCGAATTGCAAACAAGACAATTTTACAACACAAAGGGAAGAAATAACACCCGGGACACCTAAATAGAATCAAACCAACAAGATCAATAAGATTGCTCACAGACAGCTCGTAAAAACTCATCTTTTCATCGCTAGGATGCGGAGACCCTTGTTGGTTTCGTTTGTTCGAGTTTACGAGCTCTGCGTCAATGCTGATCTTTACGCATGCACTTTGAATTCTACCTATATTTTTAAAGTAATTTTGACAATAGTTGGAATTTTGCACAAGCCATCGTGAAAGAACATTATGCAGGGCAAGCTAAGCACAAATGATGAACCTGATTTCAAAACATCATATTTTCTAACAAACTGCACAAATTGCAACAAGTGACGCAAAAAATGTAAAGAAAAATTCACGAAGTTCTTTCTTCAATAAAGCTGAATTACGCAAGTAAACAATATGGGAGAACATTACGCAAAATGTTCAATCATAAATGCACACTGTTGGAGACTTTAGTTACAAGACAGCATTTAATCTGTAATCCAGATCGTTCCTATTATTTTGGAGTATCTCTGTCAACAGTTCGTAATGCTACACCTAAGCGTTCTTGTAAAGTTTGACTACGGAGAGATGTCAGATGACCTTGAAGCGGAAATATCATTTGTATTATTTTTAATAGGTTGTTTGTTATTATTTTTTAATTGATCTGATCAGCGAGATCGTGCCTCTTACTACTCGGTGCTTTCTCGTTGATTCTACCTATTACAAATCTTGCAATAATGTTCCGCTTCTTTCTCATCCGCCAGCTCTCCGTGGTCGCAATTTAGTGTTTTCGGCATCGGGAGTTGATAAACAGAGTCTTTGTCGTAACACCATAGAAAGAAACCACATGGGTGAAACTACATTACAGAAAAGACTGTATACTGCCATGGGAAGGGAAGGCGTAGTATCTGCAGAAATCAGTTTTGAGAACTAACTGTAGATAAATGTTGGAATTGCACGTTTTTTCGTGCTCTATTTTCAGCGGGAATTAAATAAGCAAGATTGTACAATAAAACATAAGTGCAACATATGACAAAAACGAAAAAAAAAAAAAACATACATTGCGCTTTACCTCCGCACAGTAATATAGTGTAACAAAAGGCTCACACATTGAACATCTGGGGCAGTGAGAAGCAAAGAAATTTTATAGAACATTTTTAAAGTTTTGAGTAATAAGTGTTTAAAGTTCCAGTCCTAGGGAGGCTTTCATTGCAAGATTTTCTAAATCATGCTGTATAGCAGCACCTACCAGAACCACTAGTACTGTCTCTTGCCCCAAAACAGAGGAGTGGTTCAACTACCATGTGTACTGGTTATCTCCAAAATTTTAATTTTGCCACTTACATCCCTTTGCTTTTCACTGTCATTTATACTCGAAAGAAAAGTAGTGTACTTCTCTTTACAGTCGTGTATCACTTACTGTAACTTTTGCAGTAGTTTCGAAAATATGATTTTTTGAAAGCGATTCCATCATTTGGAAACACCCTGCATTGTTACATAGACAAAGGTCGATGCACGTTAATAATAATAATATTTTCCGAAGCTTTATATATGAAAAGCACTACGATGCAACTCCGGAAATTAAGCAGTTCAACTCTGCTGTCGAGGTGCTTACTTTAAAAATCATAGATCAGCTTTCAGATACAAATGAAGTCACCACGAACTTGAATCCGCAAGAGTCTTCTTTCAAATCTTTTCAAGAATCTTTTTCTCGCTTGCCGCTATGCTTTGCAGGTTCGAGCTTATCGGCTCTAGAAAGAGCTGCCGGAGGATATTCTTATATAGAAATTGATTCTTCAGCTCCTGGTCATGTGATTTATCTGTGTTCTGTGTGCTATCTACTCCGACACTTCGGATATCTAGTTCTTTCAGCTCTATGCTTAAATCAACGATCGGAATTTAGCCCTTCTTTCACGATCGGAAATTTAGCCCTTCTCAAACTTAATTATTACAAGTATACTTTGTACCATTATTATATTTCCTATAGTTATTTTCTCCGTCTTATTTGTTTTATGCTTTACTTTAAAAGATTTTAATTGGATTTCAAGTTTTAAAAAAAAGGCGCCTCTCATGAATAACTATAATATGAATGCATACAATAATTGGGGCAAACCTAGCCTGGCAGTGTGGTAATACTGTGATTTGGATCGGTGTAGTCTTCATAATGCTGCCAGGTTAGGTTTGCTCTTACTAAAGCTTAATAGATTATGCTTTAATTATATTTCTTGAACCTTGATCATTTCTTTTGTAAGCAAACATCGCATAATATACGTAACTCGAACTACCACACATGCGTCTGCACTGTAAAAAAAACTATCAGGAACATTTTAGGGCAACTTTTCTGAAAAATAGAGTTCTCACAGTGCAGAGAAAATTTAACAGTAAATTGTACCAGAGAAAGCAAACGATTCCCTTTTGCCCATTCTTGGTAGTAGTGATTAAGACAACTGTCTCTAAATAAAGAGATCTAGGTTCAAATCACACTGCATCTGCACTTATTTTTGTTCAGCACAACTAACCGTAGCGTTCTCGCTTTTATTTTACTGTAAAATTTTACAGTAAAATAGGATTTTACGGGAAAATGTACTGGCAACGTAGACGCCAGTACTTTTTACCATACAATTTTAAGAATTGTTTTTAATAGTGTGTACAAATGTGCTTTCTCTGTGTAACATAAAATAACAGTAATATTTTTTAAAAAATATGATAAATCAATACCGCTTCAACAAGTATCACAAAATATGTCTCCAAAAGTTAAATAAAGTAATAGATTTAAATGCAGGGTGTTTGAAAAAAAACCTCCGATATTGAAATTATATCAGCAAAACCGTGAGAGATAGAAAGGTGAAACAAGTTTTATGTTACTCCCGGGCTCTGGACTTTTTTAGAAAACCAGTTTTCAAAAATAGTTCAAAAATTCAGAGAACGCTGTAGTTAAATGTTTTTTAATTAGTGTATGATAAGTGCATATTGAACAGAGGTCAAATATCATTGCAATGTGCTCGATATGGCCACTTTTCACAGCAGTAATATGACCATTCGATTGTATAATGTTACAGCTGTGAAAGGTAGCCATTTCTAACCAATGGGTTCAATGTGGGCAATAAGATTTGACCTCTGTTCAAAAACCACAATTTCGTTCACCAATTATAAATGGTTTCTCGACAGCACTCTCTGTTGTCCAATTTTCGAACTATTTTTGAAAACCAGTGCATAAAAAATTCCAGACCTGCTGGTGCAACTAACCTCTTGTTTCACCTTTCTATCTCACACGGTTATACTCTTAAGCCATTTCAAAGTAGGGGAGTCGTCCTTCGTCATACATCAATTTAAAAACATTTAACTACATCGCTCTCTGAATTTTTGAATTATTTTTGAAAACTGGTGTATAAAAAATTCTGGAGCGCTGGTGCAACATACAATTTATTTCACCTTTGTATCTCACACGGTTTTGCTGGTCATTTCAAAATAGAGGAGTTCTTTTTATGACACCCTGTATACTGTTTCTTCAGTATTTGAAATTAACGCAATCTTGAAATAATTTCCTTAAGAAACTTACAAAGAACTGTTAACGTTTAACGTCACCTTGTTCTTATGTTGTAATTTCAGGTATTTTGATATATATAATTTGAATGAAAGTTATGAAAAATGCTTTATGCTAAAATACGAGTAAAATGAAAAAACACGTAAATAAATCATAAGTTGTCAAGAAAACTTGACAGTTTTTTTTCTTAATTTATGTTGTTTTCCCATTTTGCACGTACATTCAAACCTGTTTTTGTGCGGTGGATAGGGACCGCATAAAAAATTTGTTCGAAACTTCACGAGTAATTACTAAAAGTTGTTTTCGCAACACTGTTTAAAAACAAATTTTAATGCGGTGGATGGACCTCATAAAAAAAGTGTCACGTAGAAAATAACCCAAAAACTTACAAAATAACTAGAAATTACTTATCTTTAAAAGAAATCAAAGTAAACCAAGTGATGATACATTTTGCCGGGTTGTCGGACAAAAATTCCCGAATGAGGAATTTTTTGGGAGATCACAGTAACTTCCCATATGGGTGCCTATGTCGTCACTTGAAGATACTACCTCGCACTCGTTTTAATTATAATTTCGTCAATTGAATCCCAATCTGATTGAAATTTTCATATAAAGCACAAAAAAAAAAAAAAAAAAAAAAAAACAAAAAAAAAAAAAAAAAAAAAAAACCGCACAAAAACAGGTTTGAATGTATCTATTACTCGATCATTTATTAGGTTTATTTTTTAAACTCGTATAAGTATAAACTTATTAGCAGGAACTTTTTTGCAGATGGAAGGCTTTTGTGACGATTCCAGTCACAAGCACAATATTTACGCCCCTACAAAGCACAATGCTATTTGTAATTACAGAAGTACATGGGATGTGATTTCGTCTCACAGTGATTTTCAACAAAGGTACTGAACATTTTTCTGTAAAATTCCTTTTCTTTATAGAATCATAAGAGATAAACTAATTGATATATAACTCGTAAGCATTCGCAGTGAAGTTTAAATCATATCTTGTCATGATTTGCCAACGTATTTAAAACTTGTTAATTTATAACTGAGACCAATATTTACTCATTTTTACAGAGTTAAGCGTGATACTGCATCCCAAGAACTGACGGAAACCTTGTTCCGAATTATACAATCTCCGACAAATCCTACATCACGTTATGTTTTGGTACTGGATGTTTCTGGCAGTATGAATGTAAGTATCTCAGAAGTTGTGTGAAATGAGTTTTTAGTGTACACACATATTTGTCTTCAGGGACGTCCCGGTGGGAGGTCACGAGAAGCCACTTTGATCTTCCCATTCGAAAATTTCGTTTGATGGTTCTGCAAAACCTGGGGGTACTTTGTTGATACAAGAAATAATAAAATTACATTTTTTTTTGAGGTACTCTGTTTCTCTCTGTTTTCTCATAAATGAACGTTAGAAGCTAAGTAAAATTATTTTCTCGGAACGTTCATATTTATACGACGTACAAAATACGGGCTTATTTATTGATGTATGTAACAATAAAATAAGATTTTTTATTACGCGGAACAAGGTGTTTCTGGAAGTATGAATTAAGTATATAAGAAACTGAGGAAAATTATTTGTTTTTATACATACATATTGCACCACGGCAACGAAAGTGACATAACTCACAAAAACAGAATTGGAGAAAATGAAAGTTTTACGCAATATAGTCTTAGTTTTCACTCATTCAATATTACAATTATTGGTTGACTTAAAATATTACAATACGAGCAAAAAATTATGATGTGATGTTTACTGACTAGTTTTTGTTGTCTAAATTGAGTACTTCAAGTTCGAAAATAATTTTTCTTCTAAATTATGAAATTTCAATAAAGTGTCATTATTCAGTGGGGAACCTAGCCGGGGATGACACCCCGGGGCGGTAATTTATGGTGTCACCCCCTCCCCCCTACAAATGCAAAAGAAAAAAAAAATACGTAAACATGAAACTTATGCAATTTTCAGAAGCAACTTCATTTGTGTTTTCACGAAATTGTAAGTGGGCTAATGTACAAAAGACAAATAATCATGGGGGGGGGGGCGGTGGTTTTCCTCCAAAAAATTTTCTAATTTGTAGTCTTAAAAATGCATTTTAGCTTCATAATTTTCAAAAACTTGCAATCCCCACTTTGGGTTCTCTCCCCCCCCCCCCACCCCAGACGGGTGACACCCGGGGCGGACCACCCCCTCTCCCCCCCCCGTAGCGACGCCACTGCATTGCTGATTATATCTTTTTTCGCCACCACGCACCAGTTATGAGAGCTAACTTTATACGAGTTTTGTAGCAGGAAAGAGCATTACATTTTGGTTTTAAATCAAGAGTTAATGCGTTTTTCCAAAATTATGAGTTGTGTCATTTGCTTCGCCGGGGTACGTATGTGTATTATGCAAAAGAGGCGAGCTGTTCTGCTGTTACATGCAGCAATAAAAATAGATTCTACTTAAAAAGCATGTGGTGAATATTTTGTGTTTAAAGATACGTGAAAGAAACGTTTGAAATATTAATGTATCGTTCATCTGGAGGAAAATTGCCACAATACAAAGAAATGAAATTATACAGGAGAAGCGTTTGAAGTTTAACTCTTTAGAACATTTACTGCAAGAAAAGTAAACTTGCTGTGCTGTCCAGTGATTAATATTATAACAATAAATCTGCCATAATTTTCCAAAGAATATAACGTCATTTGAAGCCCTTTAAACGGGGGGGGGGGAAGAAAATTAAACATTTCGTATTGTGGCACTCTTCTTCTAAACGAGCAATATGTTAAAAATTGTGGTACAATTACTTAAACTGAAGGAACATTTTATCCGTGCACAAAACTTTCATATAAATATTTTAACTTAAATCTAAAATATAGAGATTTTATAAAATCCATTTTCAAGGGAATAAATAGCTCAGCAGTCTTTTATTTTCGCATTTCGGGTGATGAATGTTTTTTTTTTCCCTTCTCCAATGCAAACGATTTCATTCTCATAGTTATGGACCAATTTAGGAGGAGCTTTCTAAGCCAATAAATCTCGCCTTGCAATTTAGTCTTTTTCTTTTGTTGTTAACAAATAGCTTTTTTTCCCATTGGTGAGCAATGATTTTGGATCATAGACACAGCTCCTTAACAATGCAGGGGTGCCCACCTAGTGAGGAGAGGGGGAGTCATTGCGCAGATTGCGCCATTGAAATTTTTACGGGATTGCTTTGAGGGGTATTTTTCTCATTTTGGGGTGCATTTGCTTTGGGAGGGGGGGTTGCAATACTTAGGGGAGGTGCGCCCTTGCTCTTAGAGGTGGGCACCCCTGACCAATGCATTACGTGTTTACTTCATCCAATTGTTTTTTGTTTTTTTTGTTTTTTTTTACTTGGAAAATAAATGCTATAATCCTCATGTGCAGAGTTTCGATTTTAGAGCAAAAAGAAGATAACTTCACTTTTTCGTTTTACATTAAAACATTTGTAGCAAAACATTATTTGTCATTCTGAAAAACAACGAAATATCTCCAGCCAATATTCTATAAGATATCATAGGAAAAAATCTATAATAGGCAACGTTTCAGGAGTAAGTAAAGAAAAACATTACCTATTTTTGCGTTATTTTCAAACTTGTTGTAAGAAAATTCCGAAGCATCACAGATTATTTTAGGACAACGTTTAGGGATTTCAATGGTTTCCACCAGTTTCCTGTGAAAAAGAAGACTACTGTCTGTTCTTCACGAGAAAAGCTCCCGCCATGAAGTTTGAGCCAGTCTACTGCCATAGAAACGGACTTCGTTCATTTTCTGTAAGTGTTAACATGAAGGGATTTTTTTGGCATCATTGAGCTTCCCTTGGAAAAAATGAGACACGCCTCGTTGCTATAGGAATAGACCGGCGCAGACATTTCGGCGGGGGCTTTTTTCGTCATGGACAGACAGTATGTTGTGGAGTACATAGTGTGGCTTTGCAAGAACTGGTGGGAATAATTTGAATTCAAGACGTCAAAATTCAAATTAATGCTAGGAACTGAATGCTTACAGCTGGATTTTTTTTTTTTTTTAAATAATTTCTGTGAAGTTTTTAAAAAGTGGAGCTGTCACCTTCTTGCAAGAAATCAAGAATCTACCAGTTCATTCTAGTCATATTACCGAAACAAAACACATTTAGCAACTTAGTAATATTGTGTGAAAAATATCGCATGGGAGTTTTAACACAGTAATTCTTAAACATTAACATCAAACATTAAATAACATAGTTCTGTTTCTACATTGCTTGTATTTCTTTCTTTTTTGCTATTTCTTTGAGATTTAACATTCTTTTTTACTTGTTGTTATGTCTATATATTTTTAGAATATCTTAATCAAAATAATAATAACAATAATAATAATAATAATAATAATGAATTCTTTAAGAATATTATTTTTATCTGGTTTGCTTTATTTATTTTTTATCTATAAATATTTTGGACAATAATTTTTATGAAAAATTCGTTTTTCATGTTTCACACTGCATAGGTAACACATTTTTCGGTGTTTACTTCATGTATTATGATATAACTTTTAAAATGTTACGATTTCATAGTTATTTTTCTAAGGTACTTCGTATGAATAAAAAGTCTGAAAAGATGGACTGAAATTTATGCAAAATTTTAACTTTTAGATAAAAGGAATGACTAACTATAAAGCAATGAATTAATCGGATACCAACCACGTCATTGTTTTACAAGATTAAATTAAACGATAGAAAGTTTTATCTATTATTACAAAAAATACTAATATTAGTTTTCAATAAATATGTAAAGAAATTAAATTTCTGTCTGACAAATTCAAGTTTTGCAATCAGCCAATTTTTGAAACTTTTTTTTTTTTAAATTTAACTGAATTGTGTTCAAATATAATTTTTATAGCATGGCAAATTTTATTTAAAAGTATTTTTTAACGTATTTTTTCTTCTGTAAAATTTTGCTTTTAAATGAAGATTGTGAACATAATTTTGTTTAGGGGCAGCCGATGAAGCTACTCCACAGCGCCGCTACAAGATTAGTAGAAGATCGGATACCTGACGGTGCATACTTAGGGATTGTTCAATTTAGTACAGAAGCAAGTATTTTGCAAAATCTAACTAAAGTTGACAGTGTTACAAGAGCTGAACTTAGTAAAAGCCTACCCTCATTAGATGATGGAGGACGAACAGCAATTGGAAAAGGATTGCAAGAAGCTATAAAAGTTAGCATTATTTTATAAATCTGGTCATAATTTTTCTTTTTAAACTTTCAGCCAGAAAACTGAAGAGTTAGAAGCCAGATAACTGAAAGGGAAAATGATCTAGATCGCAACACGACGATATACTTAGTACAGTATATAAGTCGGGAAATATGGTCACCAATGACAGCCACAGCATGTAGTTAAAATTAAAGTTAAATTGCTATGAAATTCATTATAGCTCTTCTCTAAACTTGGATAGTTTCACGTGATTGGACTGTGAGCTCAGAGAATTTTGTTAAACTAGACATTGCTCTTCTGTGCTATTAAACATAGTTGGTCAAGACCAATGAATAACATAAATTTTGTATAGCGTTTGGTTAAAACACCAACAGGGACTTTAGCGATGCTGAGAAAGATGTACGATGTTCTATGAGGATGATTTCAAAAAGTATGGTAACAAGCCTATGCAGCAAAAAAAAATTATTTAGGAATAACAAAAATGTATAAATCGAAAGGAAGCTAAAGTAGATTACTTCTCAATATATAGTCACCATAAATATCGCGGCAAGTGTTCCATTGGTGCACCAAACCATCGAAACTGACATGGAAGAAATCATCGTGAAAAATGAATCGCTGAACCGCAACATAGGTTCTGAAATGCTGACCTTCCAAGTGTTTCTTTAAAGGTCCAATAAGATGGAACTCACTTGGTGCGAGGTCGGGACTGGAACGAGGGTGGTAGAAGACCTCCCAACGCAAAAACCTTATCACATTTCTTATTTCAATGGCGGATATTGTTTCACTCCAACGCAGCTATCTTCTTATTGATATTTTGTCCTGTTAGTGGCCACCTTGCTCCATCCACCGGTACCGTTTGAAAGCTCTGATCATCTTCATTGTCTTCAACGGGATTTTTATTCATACAGGGAATCACCCGCCAGAGTTTTTGTTATCTTATTTTTTGAAAAGCCTACGTACAATGTCAAAATTGAAGGTGTACGAAGGGTACCGGTGTTCTTTCTCTAAAGATGAGTTTTGGTCAACCTCCGACTTCATGTCCTAAGAAACAAAACTAAGGTGGGTATCTCAAAGGTAACAACATGCGCAAAGATTGTTTCCATATTCTTGAGAACACCACAAAGGCATCTCAATAAACGAAGACTGATTACCAGCGTACGTTGACAAAGAATCTTGACATGCATCGGGTATCTAATATGTGTTCTATGATCAGTGCGCTCCTCTTAAAACGCCGATACATTGTATACAGCTGCGATCTTGCTATCGAATCACCGTACACCTTCCATGGCATCTCTGCAGTATCTGAAGGTGTTTTAACCAAAAAACAATGAAAAATTTACCCTTTCAGCGTTAATATTAAACATCCATGTTTCTAACGTCGTAGAAGAGCTTAGCTCAAAATCAAAAGTTAGCTTAGAACAAATAAAAATCATGTGTGCAAAGTAGTGAATCGCGTGACATGGATGAAACTATCCAAATCTTGAGGGGGTGGTAATAGAATGTATTTCAAACGATGTTACTTGAACTCAGGGGTATCCGAACTTTTTTATTCCGTGGACAACTTGTAAGTCTTTTGTTTCTCGTGATTTTTTAGGCCATTCCCTAACCTTAAATCTTCTCAGTCCTCATTTCAAACTTTCTATCGTTAAAGAAATTGCATATTATGGCCCAAATGAATATTAAATGCATAACAAAAAATCAAATAAAATATGCAATAATCAAAATGCTTTTTTTTCTCGCAAAACGAGGAAGGTAAAAATTTAATTTTTCACAACTTTAAAATAACACTTTTAAACTTATTTTGGTGGAGTTTGGTTTTTCTGACTCACAAAATTGTGCATTCTTATTATAACCATTGAATAGATACAAATTATGCTTAACTATAGCACTTGTAAGATGCCTGAATTTTAGTGATAGTTTTCTTGAATGGGATCCTGGCTAGGGAACCCGTATTTGCATCTCGTGCATCCACAATTTTTTTTCCGTCTACATGAACCCCTAGGAGACCGGCCTGTACCCCTGGGGGTCCATGTGGATCACTTTAGGAACCACTACTCTAAGTAGTACATGCTTTGGCTGCCATTGGTGACTACTCTCCGGACTTTTCGATCGTTCTACGTGTGTTAATTTAAGGGTTTTATGATGCAATAAAGGAGAAATATAATTCGCAGTATACAACATAAACTTGCTTTAAGCTCTGAATAAGCAACTGCTTAGTACCAGTGATCAATACAATTTGGCGCGAATTACTATTCAATAATAAAGCCGCACGGTTTTTTATCATCTGTCATCAAAAACTCTTATGCATCAAATTTATCTCTAATTTAAATTCAGTTTTTCTTTCCTTACGATAACTTCTAATACGTTTTCACATAATTTGCTTCTAACAAATAATAATTTCCTTTCAAAATTATCTGTTCCACATAAAGGGTTTCAAAATTATTTTCACCAAAAAAAGTACAAGGAATTTAAAAAAATGTGCACAATTCAAGACAGACAAAATAAAAAAAAAATCATTTTGAAAAATCATTTAGCCTACTTCTGAACCGCTGAGATTTACAAGTTACTTGAGGCCTTCTCAATACAGACGAACTCTCTTATAACAAGCCCGAATTTAGCGAAAAAATCTGAAAGATTTGGTTGGTACAATGTTAAGTCTACGGGAGTATAACTCGCTTTTAACGAGTAAACTCCGCTTAAAGCGAGAAATTTTTTGTATTCATGAAATTTCTATTGACTTTGAGCTGAGTTAATCTTTTCTTTGAAAATTCCTTTAGCATTTCGAAGTCAGTTGTAAGTTAGTGATGACTCACTTATCCCGAGAAAAAGGGATGACTGCCATTGTTTTTAAGGGGTCTAAGGACCTTTAACGTTCAAAATTTTTGATTTTCTGAAAAAAATATATGTTATGCATAACTTAATTCTGAACAATTTGATGCCTTATTTATAACCTTACGCCAAAAACTTTTAAAGTTATCGTAAAAATGCGTAAACTTTCCTCATAGAGATTTATGTTAACAGCAGCTGTTTAATCTTTTTTTTCTCAGGTGCCGGTTTCTTTTGTTCTCTCGTTTTGCGCGCATGATATCTGAGAAAGTTTCTTATATATTTCCGTAAAACTTTTCATGCATGTTTGTCTGGTATATTTTTATGATCTGAACCTAAGTTTTAACTAAAAATGAAAGTTAATATTTAAAAACAAGATATTTTTGTCGAAAATTTTGGAAATTTTTGATATTTACTTATAAAATTTCAAAAAAATAAATAAATAATTTTTTAAAAAAATAAACAAATTTAGGTTCAGGTCATAAGTATAAACCAGATAAACATACGTTAAAAGTTTTACAGAAATATATAAGAAACTTTTTGAGATATCATGCGCGCAAAACGAGAAAACCGAAGAAAACGGCACCTGAGAAAAAGACGCTTAATCAGCTGCTGTTAACATAAATCTCTATAGGGGGAGGTTATGCATTTCTACGATAACTTGAAAAGATTTTGTGTATGGTAATAAATAAAGTATCAAATTGTTCAGAACCAAAATATATATAACATACATTTTTTCCGGAAAGTCAAAAATTTTGAAGGTTAAATGTCCTTAGACCCCTTAATTTGTGGAGTAGAGAAGCATTTGAAAATTACATAAAAGTTAACGACGATGATATAACTTCTTGCATATACTTCCAAGGATATTTTAGCTCAAATTTAAGCTAATGTAGATGATAAAAAGTAATGGAAACAAAGACGATAACGGCACACTATTGTGAAGAATTTGAAGCTTGTTAATCTTCACCATACTTAATGGTCTTTGTGAGGCAGAAAAAATTAAATACCTTTTCCAGGCCAGGATTGGAAATGAGGATGTTTTAGGGTCATGAGTTTTCCTTAAAAACAAAAACACAAGAAAAACACAATAAGACAGCTTAGTGCAAATTACTCAACTTCTTTGGTACTTTGGTACTTACTGCACAAAAATAAAATGCATTTCAAGTGCATGAATTTTAACGATTTTTTTCACAACCTTTTTTTTATGAACACTCGGTTATAACGAGCAAACATTGTATTCCCTTCGCGCTATTTATAAGCAAGTTTGACTGTAGTTATGTTTTCTTTTAATTAACATTTTTCAAACTTACTTATTTTGCAGAAAATATTGATCTGGGCAGGGGAATTCGCACGTGTCAAAAATTAGGGTTCAGTTTACTATTGTCCACGTTCTTTTCTAGAGAACGTGAAAAAACCTCAAATTCAGTCCCTGAGGAATAAAAACTTTAAATACCGATATTTTTGACTTCTTTCTTGTAGGATTTAATTTATTAAATCATACTAAAAAAAACTTTAAAAAATCAAAAACTTCGGATTTATCAATAATTTAACGTCATCAGGAATTATAACATCTCTGATATCAAGGTTTTGACCTATTTTTCTCTTTTTGATATCGAAAAAAGTTCATTTGTTGCAACAAAGAGAAAAAATATTGGAGTACTACTGCTAGTCCGTTTATAGTTTCGGTCTTTTCAAACCGGATAAACATAGATGAAGGTAATGATTGAATCTATAAATATCTTCCTTCGAAACGGAAACTCTGAGAGACAAGCTAGTTAAAATGCTTGGGATTTTATATCCCTCTGAAGTCACCGTCATGACAGATTTAAACTTTCGTAAAAAATAATGTGCGTGAAAAGAAAACAAGCTGTTTCAAAGACGGCATTTTCTGGCTCAACTTGTAAACTTCAGATTTTTTTTTTTTCCGGAACCTTTTTAGTCCTAAAGCAAGATAGGAGTGGGGGGGGGGTATAATTAAGATCCTTTAAATGTAAGCACTGCTCGACTGGGGGAATCCACGTGGATTGAAGAGGGGACAAATTCGACTTCATTTTTCGTACATACATTTGTTGAACGTGTCTATCTCAAGTGTCGAGGGAACAGAAAAAATATCTAGGAAGACAGATTTTGAGATAGGAAGATTTTAATTAATATCTGGAGATTTTTAGTGGTTCAACCAAAGCGTACATTTTAAATTGATCTACGAAAGTATAACAAGCACAATAAGTTAACCCAGAACGGCACAATTATACATAACTCAATGAAAAAATCAATTATTGAAGTTTGATGATTGAAATTTTTGTTTGATCAACAATTCCTCTTAATTTGGGAAATGCAGTAAATCCATTCTGACCAATACCTACTTCTGAATCTACAAATTTCATCTAATTTTCAATTGTTTTCCCGCATCTTTTAAGCGAGTTTTGGGATATATATGCTCCTCTGTGCTTCATCATTGTCATCTTCTGAATCAACCTATCCTTTTAACTACTCTTTGTTTTTGCAACAATCTGGTAACATGATATTTTTCAAATCACTATTTGAACCAATGGGTTAGACGCTGTTTCTCTGAAACAGTTTGGCAAAAAGTGCCAAACAATTGCAAGTGGCCTCCAAATTGGAATGGCTTGCAGTATTTTTTTTTTTTTTTTGTGTGTGGGCGAAAAGGTGTAACTGCACTGAGAACTCGCTTAAAAATTGACTTCCAGGTCAACTGCTTAAAAGCATTGTGCTCCTGCTTGACAGTGCAAGACCAAATGCTGCAAAAAAACTCGTGGCATTCTGCAAACATTTAGACGAGCAGCGTGGGATCATCCATTCCCCAGATCTCTTCCATTTTGAACCTATGGAAGAAGAACTTTCAGAGTAACATAACCATTCGGATGAAGACGTAAAAGCTGCAACCCAAGACGTGATTCCTTTGCAGAAAGCATCGGAAAACGTAAAGTACGCCTCGACAAATAATTAAACAAAGGATTTAGTTACGGTGAAGGTAGATTGATTTACTTATCAAATTAGGGAAATAACATCCATGACACCGCTGGGCATGGAACCTGCGATCTCCGGCATACGAAGCAAGTTCGTCCTTTCTCGCTCATGTATGCCCTTCCTGCCCAAAGAGGATAGAAGGTCGAGATAGATTCTATCCTCCTTGTTCCTGCCCACATTGACCAAATTTTCCTTCCTGACTCTACAGCATTAATTTTTTCATGTGCAGTATTTTTTCTGTTAAATGTTAGTGAAAGTATTTTTTTGCGTATTTTTAGGTTTTAACTTATGCTAATGGTACAGCAGAAGGAGGCTTGATCATGCTCATAACGGATGGTGAGGAAAATGTGTTGCCATTCATTGAAGATATCCTTCCAAAAGTCTTGCAGCACAATGTTATCGTAAATGCTGTTGCCTTTGGGTCCGAGGCAAGTCATAAATTAGAAAATATGACTACTGTAACAGGTGGCAGAGGATACTTTTTCTCAAACAATGGCAGCAGACCAGCGTCTGCTTTAGATTCAGCGTTTTTGGAGTCCATAACTTCACAAGCAGATGTTGAACTACAGCCAGTTCAGGTAAGTTTCTTTTTTCTATATTTGCTTACAACACATTTGCGCTCAAACTTCTATGCGTGCGTTATTGCAGTCCATGATCTCAATAAATTATTTAAATGAATGAAATAAAATTATTAATATAGTTAACATTTTTTTAATTATTAAACTAATTAGTTGATTGACTCATAAAGAAAGTTGTAGACATGTTTTAATTAAGGAAATCAGGAAAATAAAGTTTCTTTTTCAATTTTTTTCTATTTTTTGTACAGAAAAACAATATTTACTATTTCTTTAAATATCATATTGCACGAGTAATACCGCAAGTTAGATTATAATATTTTTCCCTACAGAAACAAGTATCAGCTCAATAGTTTATTTTTTGCAAAAGTGTCTCTCGTATATTTTTAAATAAAACTAAAAAAAAAAAAAAAAAAACTGTGCAAAACCAGTTGCACAACATTATGGCTTAGTTTTCTAATGATGTTTAAAAATGTCTAACATATATTGCTTAGTAAATACACAAATGTAGACCATTTAAAAGTAAATAGGTTGTGTTAACTACTTAGAATGAAAAATATTGCTTTTTATTTTTAAATTTCTTATTTCACAGTTGAAAGATGAAATGTTTACTCTGGACGAAGAAATAACATCGAAGTTTGTCTATATTGACAAAGAGCTTGGAAAGGAAACCATTTTTACAGTAACTTCGCCACATATTAGTCGGATTGGCGATATTGTGCTAAGAAGTCCAACCGGAACGCTGTATGATTCTACAAGCCCTTACTACAATCGCGATGATGTTTCTCGCCAAAGAATAAAAGTTGCTCTTCCGGAAGCAGAGGTACAATGTTTTATAATTAATTTTTTTTTTTTTTTTTTTGTAATACAGAGATTATCCTTATTATTTTCTTAATCAATATTTCCAAAAATGAATGTGTGTGTGTGTGTGTTCATTATACAAATCAACAGTTTACGTCGGATCTTTTCCAAACGTGTCACATACCCTTTTTGGAAAAACCGAATACAACTAAAAGAAAGGTGCACAAATAGACCCTACTAGAAGTCTACATACCAAATTTCAGCTTTCTACGACACACCGTTTTGAGCTAAACGAGATACGTACAAACATACGCACATACTTACGCACAGACAGACGTCACGAGAAAACTCTTGGTAATTCACTCGGGGATGGTCGAAATGGACATTTTGGTACTCCAAACGTTCTTACGCATATATACACGTGTGGTAGGGTCAAAAACATCACTCAAAAATTAATCGGGAATGAGTAAAATGGAAAATTAGGCCAAAATTTGAGGGAATTTTTCCGCTCAATACTTCTCTTACTATGTTGAAGGAAGTAAAATGTAGCGCCACAATTACGAAATATGCATATCAGTCCAAAAAAGCGTCTTAGGCGTAAAAATGGGGGGAGGGGGGTAAAAAATCTCAAAAGGCAACTAGTTGAATTTTATAAAATGCTTAGCCTCATTATACAAAATTTTACCTCACAAATTTGTCTTACCTCTGGTTAAATTTTGAGAAACAATTTAACCAAACAGAGACAGTTACTCTCATTTCGCTCAATTTTTTTCTCAGATTTTTGTCTCACATTAGTTTGCTTTTTTCCACAAATTAAAAACAGCATGAGAAACTTTGATCAGTCGAAAATAGCGCTAGAAATAGAAAGAAAAGTCCAAAATACACTCAACAATGCAATATTATTGAAAATTTGAAAATGAAAAGCTGGGTTATAAGATGGGGGATCAATGTCTTTCGCTCTGTCCGTCTTACCCAATACTTTCTGAAGAGAGAGTTCCATTCAAACGAAACGAACTGCGTTTTACTAGAAAGATTTCGTTCGAAACACCTCATTCCCACATTTCATCTTTAACTGCAACAATATTTTTGTTACATTTGAAACAATTCATTAGAGCTTAACTTTGGCTTTATGAAGAAATTTTAACCTTCTCCGAATCCTAATTTAACAGGAGTACTAACATCAAATAAACAATATAAGGACAACTAGTTCGGACGTAGAATCTGTAGAAAGAGTTAATTTGAATTTTTATATTTTAAGGGACCTTTTAGAGCAGTGAACATTTTTTTTTTGTTACATTAGCAGCGGAATTTTCTTCTTTCAAGAAATAGGGAAGAGTTACATTTAAAAAGTAATCTTAAGATTGATGAAGGTTCAGAACTGATTGACTGATTCATTAAATTCAAGGACATACGTTTTTCTCCCGACCCCCCACCCCCGCTTTTTTTTTTTCAACGGAAAAGCTGTAAATAACTTGATTTTTAAACTATAAATGGTTTTTTTTTTTTTTTTGCGTTCTTTTTTCTTTCGACAAATTTTGTTACAATTTTTCCGACTGTCAACATTTAAAAGTAAGAACAAAGCAACTGTTGAGGAAAAGCTTAAAATTAGTTGCCCTACTAGATAATTATACAAAACAACTTCTTTACTTGTTTCACTTATTTACTTAATTTCTTTGAAATTCAAAAGATTATGTTGGGGAAGGGAGGACTCTAACCGTTATTCAGTTCAATATTATGTTTATTTTGCATTCCTGCGCTTTAATATTGGGAAACAAATGCTTGAATTTAAAATTTTCCAAGTATAGTTGTAGTTAATTACTACAACATAAAGCCTTAATGTTTCGAAGAAGGAATTATATTTTTTGTTAAAACAAAAACTTAAAAAAAAATAAACGTAAAAGATATAGAGTTCGTTTTCCAAAATATGTTTCAAATGTTAGAAACTGTAATTCTGATATTCCGCAGACTGAGCAAGTGAGGGTTTAATATAGCAGAGGTTAAAAAATCGACCCTGAAAAATATCATCTTTGTGATCATTAATCAGGATGGAGGTTTTATGAGCATTGAAAGATTAAGAAAAAGTTAATTTTTACGAGAAAACTTTCTGAAGATTTGTGAGTATAATTGGCAAACAAGGTAGTTATTCATTTTGCCGGAAACTCAAATTGCAATTAGTAATATTTGTTCTTTTTCAGTCAGGTAGATGGGAGATAATAATCCGACGAAGAGACGACTACCCTATTATGGCCGGATTTGCCGTTACTTCAGAGCCTAAAGACATTCGAGATCAACCAATTCGTGTACGCTCTTGGTTGAACGAAATTCAGTTGAAATTTCCAGCTCATGCCAAAGTATATGCTGAAGTGAAAAAGGGATATTTGGCTGTCATTGGTGCTACAGTCATTGCAACAGTTGAGCGACCTGTGGGACCCACAATTGATGTTGTATTAAGAGACGATGGTATAGGTAAGCTAATTGTATATTGTATGTCCGAATACCTGCTTGCTTTAGATTTAAAACATGCAGTCTACAAATTTTACAAAACTTAATGTCATAAAAGTGTAGTGATCCACGATTTTTTAGCTATTCCTTCCTTTGAAGATACAAAAGAAATCTATCACTATTTCATCCACAATTCAATGTGGTTTATGCTTCAGTATTATACCATTATAGATAACAAAACTTTACTTAAGAGTAACCTACATTTAAAAGCTCCTTCCACATGATCCAAAATGACTTCTTCAGAAATAATGGTTATTCCTGAATAACAAAGATATAAAATAAAGGAAACGCGCTGATGTGTGCATCACATGACTTCCTTTAACTCCAATTTAATGTCATTCCCCTATTACTGGCAATTTTAATGTGATTCAATGGTTTACTCTCTAAATATCACCAACAGTGACCAAATTGAAACAGATTTTTAAAAAACGGCCAAATTTGTCGCCAAATTGGCGACAAAACTTGGCGACCAAAAGAGTGGCGATATATCGCCAAGTGTCCGACAAATTATAATACAACTTGAGTTTACATCGAAATTAACAATGATTTCCCCCCAAAAAGGGGCAAAAGACCCCTTTAGAAACACCCGAATGCAACCAAAAGGGAAAGTGCACAACTAGATTCCACTAGGAGTCTACGCACCAAATTTCAACTTTTTAGGACATGCCGTTCTTGAGTTATGCGACATACATACGCACATGTAAACATACGTACATACAGACGTCACGAGAAAATTCGTTGTAATTAACTCGGGAATCATCATTACGGATATTTAGCGTGTCTAAACGTTCTTAGGCACATATCCACGTCTGGTCGAGTCGAAAAAAAAAACCTCAATATTCATTCGGGGGTGAGTAAAATAGAAATTAAGGTCGTTTTTTGAGTGAAAATTTTTTCGCGAATACAATACTTCCTTTTTTGTAAAAGGAAGTATAATATTTTTATGTATTATGCACGAAACTCTCAAAACTAGCTATTTTATATTCAAAAGCAGGAGGCAGTTTGTTAGTTAAAAAATTCTTCAGCAATAAAATATGAATACTAAGACATTTAAACATCAAATAAATAAAAGTGGTTTCTGCTCGTCACAAACAACAGAATTATTATTATTATTTTTTTTTTTTTTTTGGTTTTGTAATGAGCTATTTGTTTTTTTTATCGGATTTCAATTAATAATTTCTTTGTGTTTCTTCCCTCCCCCACTTTTAGAATTACCTACACCATAAAAAGTGAATGATAAATTCGTAAAAGTGAGTCTTGCTTTCAAATTGCGGAGAAATAATGTGACATTTCTTGAACAATCAATATAAGCATGTTTGTTGTTCGTTTTTTGTCAATCTTATTTTATGTTTATTTAATTCTTTATTGATTTATTTGTTTAATAAGGAATCACTATATGAATTTAAAAAATCTACGAAGTAAACGACACTTTTATCAAAAATATCTATTTTAAAAGAAATTTTAAACGCGGTTGCTCATGAGACACACCTGTTGCGATAAGAATATTAACTAATATCTAAACATTTTCCAGGTGCTGATGTTACAGAAAATGATGGAATCTACACTGGTTATTTTACTCATTTCAATGGAAATGGAAGATATGCTGTGATTGCCAGAATTACAAATGATGGTCAAGCAAGGCTAAAGCAAACTGTTGCATCTGCTTCGCAGCCCATTCCTGTACAAAAAAGTAATGTTTTATAAAAAGCGTGCAATTTTTGCTTTTAGAATAAGTAATGCGGTATTTAGGTCAGTAAAAAACGATTTAAAACAAGTAATATGTCATTTAATTAAGTATTTATACATTTAAAAGAAATGATGCTGCATTTACATTTTGATTACATGGAATTGGAATGTACAGTGTTTCTGAAAAAGTCCGTTGTCACTATAAAAATTTCTCAAAGACAAGAGTTCAGTCATAAAAAGGAAGTCTAGGAATAATAAAGTTGCTCTGCACTATGCAACAATGTCGCTGACAGCGCCACTGGCGGAAGAATTCAGAGTTAACGTGTTTTATTCTGAAAACGGTGAAAGATGTGAGAGAAAAGTCAATTGCAAAGTTATTCAACATCATCAATTCAGAAAAGAAGACAACTTCTGCACAGTAATGTTGAAAGCAGTAAGCACAAAATGAATTTCAGCAGCAAGTCATTCATTATGATTGTTGCGTAAAATGGACTCTAACGTCACCTGAAGTGAAATCTTTAGGTTTTTTTCTGCAGTGATGTATCAAGTAGAAAGTGCATGTAACCCTTATACCAACATTGTAGTGTTAAATTCATCTTACGGATGCTTATGCCGGTGTATCACCTGTCATGTTAGAAAATGTGCTGCAGGAAGTGTAGCCTCATCTCTAGATTTGTATTTGTGCTGAAATTCACCATTTGGATGGTACACTAGATAGCTAAGCATCCTTTCCGGAGCTTTTGTTCATAGCGATGAAACATGTGTGAGTTTTGTACATCTCATTTGTGTTATTTTTGTGAGCAAGATACTTTTTCAATAAATTGATGATGCTGAAACAACTCCGTAGTTGATTTGTTACGTGTATCTCTCACCATATTTGAGATAAGAACGGTAACTCCAAGTTTTTGCTCCAGGTGGAGCTCTAAGTGGTTTCATTGCGTGGTACATGTCAACTTTACTATACTTAGACTCTACTTTTATGGCCATAGTTATTACAGTTCAGAATTTATTAGGGTGACAACGAACTTCAGCGGAAATAGATTGTGAGATGTTGATGTACAAATTATGTGACGTTAGCAATTTAGTTTATAAAATGGTAGCATTTCTTCTTTTTTCTTTTCTTTCTTTCGATGCTTAATTGCACAGGTATATTTTAATGAGGATTACAATCTGAGTGCCTTGCCTCCCTTAAGCATGATATATTTTTTTTATTAGACATATAAGCAACACATGAAAGAATTTACATCACAAAGAAGGGAAAGTACAACCGGAGCGAGAGTAGGAGTCGAACCCACCGCCTCAAGTGTGCCAATGTCAAGCTGTCACTTAGACAGCTCGGCCACTGAGGCCCCAAATGGTAGCATTTACACTCTATAACAGAGAAATCCACGCACGAAGAAGCAATCATCCGATTGTTCTGAAATTTTGTATGTATGAGTGTTTTGACCAGATATGCAAATGATTAAAATTTGGTGTCCAGGGAATGAATAGTTTGACCTCCAGCGTATCGAAGCTGCCCATCCAGCAGATGCATATAAAAAGCAGTTCTTCAACGGTTGTTAAAACTTTTGGTTTGATTGCGATTCAGATTACCTTTCAAAAACTTAAAAATGTCTTGCCGCATGTTTCGTGTTCATTACGCGCAACTGTCAGAGTTTAAAAGAGGTCGTATCATTGGATTGAAAGAGGCCGGTTGGTCTAATCGGAGAATCGCTCGACATTTGAGTCTAAGCGATGCCGCGATTCGAAGATGCTGGCAAGAATGGGTGGAAAATTGCCGAGTTCAGAGTCAGCATGGTAGCGGTCGACCTAGGGCCTCAACAGATCGTGATGACAGAGTGATTGTTCAAACAGCTGTGACAACGCTTTTTTCATCTGTATAAACCAACAGACGTTCAACCCAAACCCCAGTGTCCATCATGACCATTTACAGACGGTTGGGACAGCGAAATCTACGCTCGCGCCGACCGTTACGCTACCTGCCACTAACGCCTACACACTGCCGAGCCAGATTACAGTGGTGCATGGTTAGATCAGGTTGAAATGATGCCGACTGGGGACGTATAGTCTTTAGCGACGAATCCCGCTTCCAACTGTGTCCTGATGATCATCGAAGACGCGTTTGGTGACACCCAGGACAGAGGGGGGATCCTGGTTTCACTTTTGCACGCCACACTGGCCCACAACAAGGCATTATGGTCTGGGGTGCCATTTCCTTTGATAGCTGGATCCCTTTAGTCGTAATTAGAGGTACACTTACTGCACAGCGGTACGTCGACGACATCGTATACCTGTTTTGCTGCCGTTCCTTTTGCAGTACACTAGGTTGGTTTTCAGCATGACAATACCAGATAACATACGGCACGTGTTGCTATGAACTATATGCAAGCTTGTCCAACTCTTCCGTGGCCTGCCAGATCGGCAGAACTCTCTCCCATTGAGCATGTCTGGGATATGATGGAATGGCGATGGCATCTAGCGAGGAATGTTGATAACTTCGTTTGACAATTGAAGCGAATTTTGCAGGAAATACCTCAGGACACCCTCCGGGAGCTTTATCGGTATTTGTCACACCTTGCTTCAGCTTGTATCCAGGCTAGAGGCAGGTCAACACCTTATTGAACTTGTTAGTATAACTCCGATATAAAATATTCAATTAATCTGAGAATGTAATCATTTACTATTTTGTTCATTGTCTTAATATCCCCCAATTTTCGTCTCAATCGGACCACTCCTCCTTGGTGCGTCGATTTTTTTGTTATAGAGTGTGCATTATGCAATGCTAGCATTCAGAAAATATAATGCTACTATTTATGTGGCACAATAATGCTATTAATATGAAGTGATATAAGAATGTAGATCTAGGTACTCTTCACTCGAAGTACGTTGAGTTTGCTTTAAAGCATATTAGTGATGCATTTTAAGTAGTACTAATATTGTATTTCAAGTAAATAAACTGCATTTTAGTGTTTCCAATTTATGATTGGTTTAGAAAGCCAAAAAGTACACCTTATATATTGAAATATCAGAACGTAACATACTCCTAGAAAAACTTCTATAGAAATTTAGCTTATATAAATAGCAATCATGTAAAGAAATTTCATCCTACAAGCACCAGCATTCTACGTCATTTTTTCAACAAACATTCTTAAGGGAGTGAATATAAGTGACTTCCATAGTAGCCACTTGTCTTTTATACCGATACGCATAGGAATTCAACTGTAGCTTGCTTAATCTATTGCACGATGTGATATTTTTACCCATATATTTGCACTTAATTCGGCGAATTTTAAACTTTGGTTTTTAATTATGGTGTATTTGAATATATAAAAATCCATAATGTATCAAAATGTGAAGTTAAAAAAAACGTTAACCCTTAAATGCACAGTGTTGCCATTTCGAAATATATCTAATTTAGTCTTCTGAAATAGTATAAGAACAAATTGAAACTTCACAGTTGCCAATAATCAAGAAAATACTCACTGAATATACTATTAAATCAGTTTTAACATGTAAATGCACCAATCTGATGAAAAACAAAATAGTTTTTTTTTCGGCATTTGAAAATATAGGACTTTTAGTTTAGTGCGATTGTAAATAAATGTCTACTAATGCCTTTAAAAATGCCTTTTAATTCTATGACGAATTAAGTTCTACTATTTCTTAAATTGTATGGCATTTTTACAATTTTTATCAATGTTTTGATCTTTGCTGTTGTTTTTTTTTTTTCTGTTAAAGTCCGATGCTGCCAAAGGATTTGTTTAACCACAAACCATACATGAATTAAACTATGATTTTTAAAAGTATCTTTCTCATAATTTGAACAGAAGTTTAAACCAAAGAACATATTCTATAGTGTTTGTTAAAAAAATCATGCCCTTAAGGTCTGAAAATAAAAAAATTACAAGCTGCGGGTGTGACCGTATGGTCACTCCCGCAACACATACAAATCATTATTTTTTAAATACAAGAAAACTTTTTAGCAAGTTGACTTCCTTTTATGACACATAACGGTTCCTTATTTTCGAATATATTTAAATTAAAAGCCAAAAATGAAAATTTCAGAAATAAATGCAAATGTACGAGTAAAAATGCATCATTTATGCAAATAGATTGAACAAGCTTATGTATTTTTCCTCAGTAAGGACTAAACAGTAACGTAATGAGGAAAGGTTATCGGGGACTGGCAATGAGGGTCCTGGTTATCGTATCCAGGGCCCGATTAAGATATTAAGGGGTTCTAGGCCAAACCCTTTTATAAGGCCCCCCTGTAGTCAAACATTACCATTTTATTCATTACATAAAGCAATTTAAGCCATTACCAAAAAGCATTTTTTGCCATTTGCGGGGGGATATTTGCTTAAGAGCGGAGGACGGGGGTAGCTAGGACACGGCCTAGTTGGACTATTCAGTGATCAGACCCAGATTTTATCAAAACTACATTTTTAAATATTTACAGGTTCTACAAGTGAAAAACCTACAGTTCAATTTAGCCCCGAAGATTTTGAAATGGTGGATGGTAATAACACAGAAACAGAAACTGAAGAAGCACTTGAATCAGCAAGCCAATTCGACAGATCATCCAACACAGGGGCGTTCCGTTTGGAAGCTTGGTCACCAGACGCTGGAGATGTCATACCTCCCGGTGATATATTGGATCTATTCGTATTATCAATAAAGGAGGAAAACGACGAAGAATATGACGTCACATTCCAGTTTACAATGCCAGGAGATGATTTGGATGAAGGAATTGGTAAATATTTTTCGCAACAATTTTATAAATTCAACCGATAATTTTAAAAATACAGGGCGTTTATAAAGTTATGCGCTGATAAAGAAATTCATTAAAAGAAGCTGCTCAGATTTTAACTTTTTTTCCTTTTTTAAATCCTTATTTCAATTTTTTTTTCTCACAACGTTAATACCTTCCACGTGGGCACCTTTCGTAGTTATGTGTAGATTTATACGACTTTCAACTTTGCGAGAGAGTTTACCTTCTGGAACTTCTTATTTGAATATAAACTGTTGTATTAGATTTGGCAATATCAGTTGAAACCAAAGGTTCCGGGGGGTGACCTTCAAAATACCCCTCGGGAGTTTTTTTTTTTTTCTTTTAGAGCCGTCATTTTCAGCTTTCGATATCAACTCCACCTACATGTATTTAACTAATATTGCTCACATATGGAAAAATACTTGATATGATAAGAATCAAAATAAAAAAGAATACTGATTAAATCTTAAATCGCTCATACAAGACTTTATAAACGCTCTATGTATCAAGTACCGGTATTTCTGAAATACCACTTATAGAAAGTAAAATGTTTAAGGAGATATTAGAATTCAAAATTAGTAAGGACCGTGCAGAAGATGAGATAGGAATATATTGACATCATGACATGTTGTCGAAGTAAAAAAAAAAAAAAACAAAAAAACAAAATATACTTATATTTTTCATTGTTATTAAAAAATAAATTCAGATTCTATGATGTGTGAAAACACTCTACAAAAGCTCGTACAGTTTGAAATAAAAAATAATTATTAAATAAAACATAATACCCGACTGCGTAAAAAAAAAGCCCAGTAGTTTAGAATGTTATTAAGTACTACTGAATAACTACACCATTGAAATAGTTTTATAGAATAGGAAGATCAACAGTCGGGGCCCATTCAAATTTTACGGGGTTCCTTGACTGGGCAAAAAGGTCAAATTAATTCACGAATACTTTAGTGGATAATAGTAGCTTACTTATTTAAATGATACATAAGTAAGCCTCTATTCAAAATGTTTATTATTGTTTATAAATATGATATTTATAAACAATTATACATGCTCCAATCTAACCATTGTCCTGTAATGCACACATGAAAGCTGAACTGAATACATAACTTGAATCGTTTCATACAATAATGTAAGACGGCTTTAAATTCCTTTCATTTCACAAAATTCTTCTTCTTGCATTTGACCCTTAAAAATCTTAGGATACTGTTTGTACGATCATTAATATCTTACTAACGTTAATTTTCATCGAAACAATACATTTCGAAATACTTAATATAACTTTTAATTCATGTACGTAATTCAATACCTTATGATAATTTTTGTTTTATAATTACCATTGTTGATTAACTTTGATTAAGGTTACGACTATCCTCCAAAATTATACAATCCCGTCAAACATTGGCACAAATTGCAGTAATCTGCTATTTGTGCTATTTGACGTTATTATTTCTTATTTTACTTTTTATGCACAAATGTATTTATTTAACTTATTGGCTGTTTTCATTTCGATGTTTCAATTTTCTATAAAACGATATAAATGAGCAGTAAAGTACCGCCACTAAGCCAGGGCTAAGGCAGAAGTAAATGTAATATACCGACAGCCCGTTTGTGAAATCCAGATACTACAGTTTTGACCTCGTTGGATCATCAGTCTGGAATAGTCAACAACCGAGCTGGAGGTAGATGTTCTCTCATTAAAGCCAAGATTTCCTTCATACTGGTAGCTAAAATGAACTGGTCAGACTGATGAGTCCATATCAAGGACGAACTGAAGTCTAAAAGTGTCATAACCGGGTTGTCGGTACATTGCATGCAATGTGATATTATTTTTAGGTTCCCAAAACATTGGCATATATATTGTTTTATAAATTCGGTTTTGTGTGTGCATAAAAATCATGTTATTTAAAATTAAATATTTTCCAGAACTGGACTCAAAATGCATTCATTATTAATTTATTCTCTAAACTTCTCCTTTTAATAGCTACATCACTAACAATGAGAGCAAGCAAAAATCAAGAAGACTTGCTATCTGATTTCGAGAATGGATATTATATTAATGAAACGTTAATTACCAATGGATCATTAATACCAACTGCAGCTGGTGAGAAAACGATACTCACAATTCAAATTCCCGAGGATCTCAAAAACCATGAAAAAGAAGCCTGGACCATATATTTTGCAGTTAGAGCAAAAGATGAAACTGGGAAAGTGTCTTCAAAATTCAACGTAGTGTCAGTTACATTCGGTATGCGAGAGCAAATTATCAGAAGTCTTAGCAGCAAAAAAGAAGATGAAGAGGTAGTTGAAGAACCAGAGGAACCCGAAATTGAAATTTCAACATTTGAACACACATCAGAAGAGACCACCCAAAATAAAATTGAAGATGACAGCGAAATGTTTGACCACGTAGAAGATAACGATGAAACTGGAAAGACACCGAAAGAAATGTCTGAGAAAATGAGTAAAAGGGAAGAGTCTGAAAATAATGGAAATAATTCCTTTAAATGGTGGCCTGTAGCTGTTGGGATTGGAGTGGCAATCAGCGTTATAATGGTAGTCGTTCTGATAGCGGTGTTAGTTTTAAAGAAGGCAAGAATGAAAACTTACTCTTCGGTGCAACGTGAACAGTGTTGAACTAACTTGAACGTTTTTTGCAGTTCGTCTCCCCCTTCATCAATATAAATTTTACGTGATGTTTTTACTCTACATTGATTTTTTTATCTGGCATAGGTGTGTGTGTGTGTTACTTAACTATCTTTATAAAATAAAATATGATTTGAAAAATATTTTTGCACTTAAAGTTAAATTAATCGTTAATAAGTACTTTTTGGTAAAAAAAATGTTTCTAGTGATTTTAAAATATTACATTTTAAGAATGAAGTAAAATCATAAGCATGTATAAAGCATCATTTTTGTAAGCAATGAATGGACTTTGGTGTAAAGAAATTTTTCAAATGAAATTTACGACAAAAAATCAGACTGCTCTAATGTGCCTCGTTTATTTTTGTCTCATTCACACATTTGTCTGCAAACACAAATATTTTGGCGGTACAACAATTGAAACGAAAGATTATATCACTAGTAATTTGCAGAAAGATGGTATTCTTTTCAACAAAAATGTACATTAAATCATTCCCTTACAAATGCAAAAGATTATGTAATACTTGTAAACCATCGTCATTTTATTCGGACAAGAAAATGAAATGCACAATGTGATTGAACTTACTATGTTAATCCTTTTAGATCTAGTCATCACAACTAGTACAATTATGAAGTACTTATATGAAAGTATACTAAGCGAGCAATAGTACAGAAATGTACATGAAATTCATAAAAAAAAAAGTGTGGGTATCTAATATTTTGTTTAGAAATGTTAGTTAGCGTTTGAGTACAATCATCACTAGTCAGTTAATTTTTAGCTATGTTGTTGATCATTGTTCAATTTAAAATGTCTAGCCTTGAATACGACAACAAAAACACTAAAGCTTTTGACTTTACTAATAACATTTAAATAACTATTTATTAAATAGCAGAATTTTCACTCAGAAAACAAAAAAATCAAGTTACGTTTTCATACGAGGCTTCAGTAATCGACTTTTGAAATTCGGTGCTCATACTTGCAGGAATCCGGTCGTCAGCTGCAACTCTGTGATTTGATATAAATGCGTAGAAATTTGTGGCAAGTACTGTTTCATGATGCTTTTTAATCATGTTTTTCTCTGTTTTCATCTATGGGTAGTGCGAAAAGGTGTCATTGGTGTCATTAAGTTCGCATGAAATATTTAGATTGCTTAGGATAGTTTTTCAAGTTTTGGAAAAAATAGGTATTTTTTCAATAGGTAGGTTTTCCATTTAGGTATTATATGCATTACAAATGAGTTATTTACTAATACTAAACTTTAACTACGATTTACGCAATTTGAATATTTTGTGTAGCTTAGCTTGTTTTGAATTCAAAGCCAACACGAAGTCACTCGAACACATAGCGAAGAGGTAACTGTATAGAGTGAGTTTCACCCGTTATCCACATATTGTTTATTAACAATGTTTTGCCATATTTTAGTCACAATACCATTTTTGAATTCAATTTCGACATTTTTTTTTCTTTAGCGTAGCTTTGCTTTGATGAAGGCATCTCTCCCTTCATAGCCACAAAGTTTCATAGCAGATTCCATTACCATATGAATAGTTACTTCCTCAACTTGCTTATGATTTTGGAAGCAGATTGCAGCTGCTTTTCAAATACATTCTGATACTTTGTTTCGTTGAATTTCTTATGAGGAATGATCTTGCCTTGCCTTACAGATTCCATTACCATTTGTATAGTTACTTCCTCAACTTGCTCGTGATTTTAGAAGCAGATTGTAACTGCTTTTCAAATACATTCTGATATGAATTTCCTTTGACGAAAGATCTTGCCCAGATATGAGGCTTGCTGATATCGGTCAGTTTTGAAATCATAATGATCTCACACTCTGCTGATGTCTATCTTCCTTGAATTGCGGCATTTTAAAACTATTTTAAATTAAGAGAGGTGTAGGGTTTTATATTTTTGGTTTTTTGACAGTCGCAATTGAGATTCTCAAGATAACCATGGTATCCATTTGTATGAACTGCCGATTACAGCATCTTCTGTAGCCTGCCAGAACACGTGTCAAACAAAGTAACCAGAGAACTGGTGCGTGAGAATTTCTCGCACATCACCAGTTTTCTTCTAATTCAACAACTATAATATGTAATTGATCAATTCATGTATTTTAGTCTATTTATTTACTTACCTGGTTTGATATTTCATGAAACAAAATAAAAAGTTTTCGGCGAATTTCGCGAGCACTCTCTTGTTGAGAAAAACACAGTCGAAAAAACGTTCTACCAACGGCCGCGTGGTAAGGAACAACACACTCACACTTCGGGTACTCCGACTAGGACCCCCCCCCCCCCCTTCCTCCTCGACGTGAAGATCAGACAGAGATTATTTTTTGTGAAATTGCTCGGGCAGTAAGAGAAGGTTATAGAGACAAGTTAGAGAGAGCAGTACCTCTCCATGTAATGGTGCCTGCCACATACAGTTTTTTGCTTCTTACTAGATGTACTGTGCACACGGCGCGAGTGCTGGTGGATTAACTCATTTAGGAGGAACGCTTTGAGTTGAATTATCTTTCACAAATATGTATCTTTCAAAATTTCTTTCCCAAGTCATAATCAAGAGGTGATAAGAATGATTAAAATTAGGATATAATCTTGAAAGTATTAGCCTTGAAGAAAAGGATGCCTTAATCATAGCGAAGCTGCAATCGTGAGAAAAGAATGCCCAAGCTCAATTCGATGACGGACTTGATTGCTTAAAGAAGGAAAACAAATTGAATAAAGCATTGTGCATGTGAGACGATATTCGGAACTTACTGTACAGTCGAGGTTCTACCTCATAGATATAGATAGTTCTGTGATGTTTTTGCGTTGGTTAAACGCAAGAAAAAAAAAAAAAGCTCAGAGCTCTAAACAAAATTGCACATCAGTGCATCACATATTTTAAAGTGCAATAGTATTAAATTACTATTTTTTCTGCAATTCATTCAAAAAAAAATGAAGAATACATAACAATTTAAACCAGTACTAACAGGTATGTATGACTAGTTAATTTCAACAATTTTTAGAAATTTGATGAAAATGTCCAAAAAATAACAGAATTTTGATGAAATTACGGCGCATTTGCGACAGATTTATTAATAGTTCAAGAAACGTCAATTTTTATGGGAACTTAGCGCTACCAATGATATTATTTCCGCACTATCCTAAGAGAAGCATTCGCAAGTTTGGCTGAAATGTCTATATACTTGTGGCAGAGAAAGAAACTGTCCTACAATGTTCCAATTTTGTATCTATGCACTTTTTGACATCAACGACACCTTTTCCCCCACAAAACATTCATTGAATTTTTTTTTTTAAAGCGTTTTTATTTTTAGCTCCCCCCCCCCCCCCGTCCCACTAGATATTTATCATTTACGGAGGAATTTATGATATTGTGGCTGGCTTCTGAAGACTGGCTATACACTGCTGCACTTATATGCAAAACAGTATCAATTAGAACGAGGCATTTAGATATACGAGAATAAATTAACTGCTAATCATATTAAGACTTTAATTTTATGAAAAAAATACATACCCTTTCGCAGAAATAAATTTTTGACTATCACTTGCTTTAAGAGGAATGACTATTATCAAAATATTTTTATCAAGACTCGAAGACCACAACAAAACTGATTTTTATGTATACAAAGTTATTTATTTACAGTTTATAGTACTCATATTTGTACCTCAGAGCCAGAGTGACGTAAGTCCAAAAATGGCGAGTTACTGTTTAGTGCATTGTATGTAGAAGTCTATTCCGCATCGAGCCATGTGAACGTAATTCTTAAAAAAAAAGTTTCCAATTTTTTATCAGGGTTAAAAGAGCGCGCGTTCCATCCTTTGCATGGGCCAGAAAAAGTTTGTCTTCTCTACTGCAAAATTATCATAATGTGACTTACGTTCCTTTGGCTCTGAGGTATAGATATTACCAGCATAAAATTAGATGTTTATGAATCAGATATGCCTTTACGTTTCTCTGGTTCTGAGGTATAGATATTACCAGCATAAAATTAGATGTTTCTGAAACAGATATGCCTTTACGTTCCTCTGGCTCTGAGGTATAGATATTACCAGCATAAAATTAAATGTTTATGAAACAGATATGCCTTTATGAGACTTGTATGCGACCTTAAACAGTTAATTGTTTCAGTTGTAAATACAATCATGCTGGAATATATTTTATAGATAAACTAGAATTTATTTGTAATGGTGTTTCAATGCACTTTTTGTCCTCAAAATTAGAGCAAAGTTCGGAACAATTAACTAAAAATCATTTCAAGCTATAAAAAATGGAATGCAATTTCTTTTTTTAAAGTATAACAAAGATATATTTATTAGAAAATGTAAATGTAAGTTTTTATTTGAAGAAATAAATTCACTTACTTTTCTAAATACTCGGAAATGATTCGCTGCTGGTAAGCCACACGGAACTGGCGTAGACGATATTCAGATCTCAGCAAGGGAAAGAATGATAGATTGGCAGGTACTGCACTTCTTCCTATCATGTCTTATGTCTATATTCCTCAGACGATTCAACCCTCTATTAAAGCTTTTTTTCAAACCAATAAAAAGTCCACAGTCTGTAGCTGACGTGTCTGACAGAGAGTCGAATAGTCTGACGAATACAGACTATTTGCCTGTCGAATAGTCAGTCAAATAGTTTGATGACAGTTCAAGTGCAGATTGAAGCCTTCTTATTGGTTTAAAAAAGCTTCTACCTACTATCGTCAGAAGAATACGGGCGAGAGATTTGAATCTTACACTTGAAGCTGTAGGTATTCCAGCCATACAATGGGCGCATTCGTGCTCAGTCAGATAAACCGCCTTTCTGGGGAGATAAGTTGATTAAACTTTTCGAGCTTGTTGATTCTGAAAAGGTTGGCTGGTAAAGCTCAAAATTAAATTAGCGGTCGCTAGTTGCTAACTGGCGACTATTAATTGAAAATGGCTACCAAAGAATCAAACCTTAGTCGCCAAAAGTGGCGATCATATGCTTTTTTTTGATAAATGTTTTTTTTTATCTTCCATTTCAGACAAATATTTTCAATGGAATTAACAAAATCAAATGACTCTTGACGTTTTTACATCTTCTCGTATTTAAAAATGATCCATTTTTTCTTTCTTTCTTTCTTTCTTCTTTTTTTTTTTTTTTTTAATTGCAAAAAGTTTATTTTTGCGACCTTTTGCAATTCTAAATTTCCGGAAAATTAATCGTGTCAGCTGACAGAGCATTTCTAACTAATAACTAAAACAAAACCTGTATGAGTTCTCACATTTGCTTTCATTTAGTTATAATTGCCTACATTTGTATTATATTTGAAAATGTAAAATATTTTCTTTTGTAACGTGCTTAAATCCTTAGATTAAAAAATATATCCAGTAAAACTTTGTTTTGTAGAGCATCATAATCTTTTAACTTGTTGCTCATAGTACTAATAGCGCTTACTTACTTTTACGCTGCGTGCATTCTTTTTTTAAAAAATGGCTACCAAAAGTGCAAAAGTGGCTACTATTCAGAAATCCTAGTCGAGAGTTTTATTGGCTGGTGTGAAGAGCGAATTCTTGGTAATATATTTAAGTATCGCGGCACATTATTTGATGGCCTTCCCGGCGAAGTTGACTGCCCGTGAAAAGGTTCAGGTTATTCCTTCAAATTTTCTGTACTTCGTAACAGTCACCCGTTCGAAAAATAAATTCAACTAATCGTCTTGTGTGAAAGAGGCCAATGACGTTGATCATATGTAAGTAAATAATTTGAAACGCATATACTAAAAAAAAAAATTAACGTTCAACTTTAACTTTTGGTTATTCCAAAAAGATTTGTTCGTTTTGCACATCATCATTGGTTATGCTTTAATTATCCCGTTTATTCCTTGTCACATCCTTACCAAAGTCAGAACAGAACATTTGAACAGTCACCTTTGAACATGTAAATAAACATTCTTTGCACATGTGCTAGTGCACGCGTGCAAGGCATAATACACTCATTCATTTCAAAACGGGTAACTTGAACATGGTAAAGAAACAAAATAATTCAAAAGATACCGTGAGTACCGTTAGTTTATTTTATATAGTCTGAAGTAACAGTTCTAAATGCCTTGTAATGATTGAGATTTTCAAGGTTTTTAATTTCCTACTAACGTTATTTATTTAGACTAAAATTATTGGGCAAATGAAAATGAATTTGATCTTTATACTGCCGTGTGCAGGTAAACGGCAGTATCTGTAGAAATGAAGTTTTGAGATATTTGATGAAACGCGTTTTGGATTCAATACTAACAATCGGGAAATGTCGGAATTAGACGTCCTTTTCGCGCCTTTTTTTCAACGGAAACCAAATAAGCGAGCTTGTACAATAAAGATAACATACAACAGTTGACAAAAATGCAAAAAAATGAAAAATGAAAAATTTTCAGTTACTGCCCTTTACCTGCACACGGCAGTATAACTGAATTAAGACCTCTTTACTTTAACATTCGGATTAAATCCTATACTGTCCTTTAAAAAAAAGCACTTTGCTGCAACATTTCCAGGAAGATTGGTAGTTTTGCTTCTATTGACATTTTGTTTCTGCATGAAATTCAAATATTATTTACACTGTATACGTAAATAGTTCTAAATGACTTGTAATGATTGAAATTTTCAAGGTTTTTAATTCCGTACTAACATTATTTATTCAGACTAAAATTATTGGGCAAATGAAAATGATCTTTATAACTGAATTAAAACCTCTTTACTTTAACATCCGGATTAAATTCTATCCTGTCCTTTAAAAAAAGCACTTTGCTTAAACATCGATATTAGTTTTCCAGGAATATTGGTAGTTTTGCTTTTATTGACATTTTGTTTCTGCATGAAGTTCAAATATTATTTACACTATATACATATACGTAAAAAATAAACTCCAGACGAAGAGGTAGATTTAGTTTTCTTTTTCATTGAAACTATGTTTTCATTTTATAAAACATGAAATCACTTTAAAAATCGGTCTAAACAATACAAACTCTCTGAATAAATATTTATTACTACTTTTTGAGAACATACCGGTATCGTTTGCTTTAAAACAAATCGAGTCAAAGTAACCTTCAGAATTCGGTCTTATCAGATGCAGACAAATCCATTTATATAGGACAATAAAGAAATCAATAGGTTGTTCATGTTCTTAATTACTTTTATGTACGAAGAAAATAGTCGATAGCGTCATAATTTGAAGAATCACTGTCCTTAGATTGCATAAGTCCATATCATAATGTCATGCATTATTTTTTTAGTTTTAGAGGACTTTTCAGTAATGATTCAATTAATTTAAATAATTTGAATTTTAAATTTATACAGGTTATTTGAGGGATTGTATGCACATGTGTATGAATTGGCTCGACTTTGATACAATAAATGTCACGACGAAATAACTATGCTTGAACCACCGATGCTCATTATTTACATCAGAAATGTTGCTCTTTCATTAATTTCCGAGTACATGACACGTGTTGAACAACCGATGCTCATTATTTACATCAAAAATGTTGCTTTTTCATTAATTTCCGAGTACATGACACGCGTAACATGTGAGCTGATACCGTACTCTTTCTTCGACGAAATGTGTTCATCATGTGTGCATCTTCTCTACATAGTATAAAATGAAGTCTCCAAAAAGTGTCTGTTTATTTAAACGCGCAAAACTCGAGAACTACCCGGACTGATTTCGCTGAAATGTTCGGAGTATCTTTATTTTATCCCCGGAAAGGTTTGCAGACCAGTTCGAAAAAAAATCGACGAGTAGTTTTTTTTTATTTCAATTTAGGCCCAATTTTCACATAAATTCTCGAATATGGGGGTTAAAAATTACTTGCACTTATTAATATTACATATCATTAGAAAGGGTAGAATTTTCCGCATTCTACGCTATTTGTTCCAATGCTCTAACTTTATTACGGCGGGAGTTATTTGCGTTTTTAGCTCGAAGTTTTTTAGGCTTAGCTGAAATTTAGGGACTACTTTCTTCATTAAATAAACCCATAAATAATGAAGGAATTGTCCCACAGTTTTATTTTTGACACCATTGGAAAAAGCGATATTTTTTACTCCAGATCCATCTCGACCTATGGTCGAAAAACTAAGCTTCTATCTCGAAAGGAAAAAAAAGTTACAAGCCTTTTTAAATCAAGTTCAAAAAATCTCATTTCCATTTAAATTGTTAATCATTTTCTTTAGCATTTTAATTCCTTAAACTTATTTTATTTTGTGTTTCCATGGTTACGCTTTTTAAATCCATCTTTCTCGATTTAATTTCTTAAAAGTATTTTAATATCTGTCGTCATTATTTGGGTTTTTTTTTAAAATTATTTATTTATTTAAGCCTGATTGTTAAACATACGTAACTTAACACATTTTTTATTTTCAAGATAGACCGGGCCAAGCCGGGCAACGCAGCTAGTACAAACTATTTTGCCTTGTTGCGCTTCAAACAGTTTTAAAATATCCTTATTTTCCAACGATTCTCGAAAAGCGAGCCATTTACTATAATTACATATAACACGAGGTTTTATCACTCACTTCAATGACGGCATGATAGTCCATAGTATCACTGTTTTATAGAGGAACTCTAAAAGTTATTTGAATAGTGGCTGTGCCTCTAACATTAATCAATTAGGCTCAAAAAAGTTAAATCATTGGCAGTGAGAAGCAAAGGGATGTAAGTGGCAAAATTAAAAAATTGAAGATAACCAGTACACATGGTAGGTGAACCTCTCCTCTGTCTTGGGGCAAGAGATGGTACTAGTAGCCCTGGTAGTAGCTGCTATACAGCATGATTTAGAAAAAAATTTCAATGAAAGCCTACCTAGGAGCTAATCTTTAAACGCGTTTTGCTCAAAACTTGAAAATGTCCACTTGCATATCTTTGCTTCTCACTGCCTCATTTATAGTTCAACAACTCATTAAACAGCAAACCATTTAAGAATTCAAGACACCAGATTATTTATCTTGTAATCTGTTTTTGCACATGTTTTTAGGGACTGGGTGGATTGTTTGAACGATGGCAGGTTTTTGTTATCCATACTATTAAAATCTGTTCAAGTCCGTCTGTCTGTCTGTCCATCTGAAGATAGGTTTTCTTCAGAATCGCTGCTAGTCGAGAGTCGAACGAGATACCGATCAATTCGAATTTTTCCAAGGAAAATAATAGGTCCAATCTCGTAATTGTACGACTTAAATTAGCGGAGATATTAATTAAAACGTCAATTAACATTACGTAATTCAGGAATTTTTATTTCTTTCCTATTGCCATTTTGCATATGGGTGAGCAAATAATAATATTCTAATAATTTTTTAAAAGGGAATTTTCGGCTGCGGTCTAAATCTTAAACAATTTTTCCGTCTAAAATTTTAATTTAAATTAGTTTAAAGTATCTTTTCTTCTGATACATAAATCATAAAACTACTCTTGAAAGCAATTTTTCATTCAGAAATGTATTGTCAAAATTAGCTTCGTTTCTCTTTTATTCTAAGCAATGATTTCTATTTCTTTCTATTGCCATTTTACACATTTGTGTTAATAAATAACATTTTAACAATTGTTTCAGCGGGACCAACGTCATCGATACAACCAATCGGGTTAATTGGTTGCTCTATTCGGACATAACTTTTAATTATCGTCTGCTTTTTTTTTTTTTTTTTTTTACAACCAACGTTCTTAACTCTTTTCAGCATATGAAAGTTATTTCTTCTTTTAGTTATTTCAGAAATACTTATAATTTGTATCATTCATAATTATTATTAACGTTAATGAGATTTTTGCTAAAAATATGTTTTACTGGTGTTTTGCAAACCCTACATTACGCGCATTTATTTATTCCTTTACGCGTTTGAAACTGATGTTAGAGTAGTACAACAAATACATCAACTGGACATCTCTTTCATTTTTTAGGTAGCCCGTGCAACGCCGGGCACGCAGCTAGTTGAAAATAATGATATTTGACAATGTAATTTTATTGAAAAATACTGTTATTTGTTTAGACATATAAAAGTTTATTCTTGTTTTACTTTTATTATATCTTTAAGTCAATTAAGTTTAAAATGTTAATTGGACAAAAAATTTCGTTTTAATGCGTAAATTTCATAATAGTGTACGGTTCCTATTTCGTTGTTAATGAAAAATGTTTTCAATATCCATGACTATTTTTCTTCAAAAATCAAAAAGTTGCATTCTTTCGCTAAGAATTTGCAAAAATGAGATTATTACAACTATCGTCGAAAAATTTTAACTCGAATAGAATTATTCAGACAAATGAAAGACAAATATCTTAAAGTAGCTAGCTCAATCACAACGTTTTCAGACATTTTTGATAAAAACCTAAATGGAAAAAACGCAATTAATCAGAAATTTGTACTTGCATGAATATATCGAAGTTTCATTCTTCTAACAGCATAAAAAGAATTGTTTCAGACTTCTTGTATAATCAGATTTTATCTAAAGTAAGCAACTCAGCAATAGAAATTATTTTATGAACAAGGCTCTTGAGCATAAGAATGCTTGAAAGATTCTTTCAAGGAAAGCTGAATCCGTGCATCTTCTAAAAGCTATACTTGTGGCAATTTGCTTCATAGAAGTTTTATAAGAGGATTAAGAGGTCATTGAAGAAAACTATAGTAGCTCTCTTTGACAGAATGCTGACGAAAATGTGACCTCTTTCTACAATTTTACCTTAGCATGTCAGCGTGTATCTATATGTACAGTGTAATCCGAAAGTGGGCGTACCTTCTACTCTTTATTTTTAACATTATGTTAGTTTTGGCTGAATTTTTGTTATACACATTTATTTAGTTCTCTTAAGAGCCATAAACATCGGTAGAAACACCATACACGTCGTAACAACGCTGAATTTGTTCATCTTCTAAAAGCTACATTGAGTTGAAATTTGTTTAATAGAGGATTTATAAGAATAAGATAAAGAGGTAGTTGAAGAAAACTATAGTAGTTCTCTTTGACAGAATGTTGAGGAAAATGTGACCTCTCTTTCTACAATTTCACCTCAGCATGTCAGCGCGTGTCTGTGTGTACAGAGTAATCCGAAAGTGGGCGTACGCCCTCCTCTTTATTTTCAACATTATGTTAGTTTTGGCTGGATTTTTGTTATACATAGTTACTTTGTACTCTTCAGAGCCATAAACATCGGTAGGAACACCATACACGTAGTAACACAGCTGAATTTGTGCATTTTCTAGAAGTTACATTGCGTTGCAATTTGTTTAATAGAAGATTCATGAGAGGATTCAGAGGTCCTTGAAGAAAACTATATTATTTCTTTTTGGCAGAATACTGGCGAAAATGTGACCTCATTTTACAATTTTACCTCAACATGTCAGCGTGTGCGTGTGTCTGTGTGTACACAGAGTAATACTAAATTGGGCGTATCCCCTCCCCTTTATTTTCAACATTATGTTAGTTATAGTGGAATGTTTACTATATACATTAACTTTATACCCTTAAGAGTCATAGGGGAAACTGGGAAGGTTTGACCCCTAGGCAGACTGGACCCATGATGATTTTTTCCATGAAAAGGATACTTAGAGAAAACTTTAGTCATATTATTGATTAGACCAGTTACCTGTTTAACCAGTTACACAATAGTATTTTGCAGGGACAAGCCATTTCAGAATTGTCAGTGGTTTTAGAGAAATTCAGTGTTTAATAATACTGCACCTTAAAAGTAAAGTTCGAAGATTTTGGAATTTTTTAGATTTTATCTTCCAGTTTTGAGGGAAATTAATTTTAAGTGTATGCATGTTTTAGTAACTTTTGTTTAATTTGGCGTTTTTTTCAATGAATTTATATTTTTGAATAGATAAGATATTGTTATTTAGGCCTAGTGATTTGATTTTATTCATGCAATGACTCCAATATTGTGAATATGAAGGCATGATTTTTTAAAAAAATGAATAACTATCATACAGGGTGTTTCTAAACTCTTGGTCAAAAGGGGGAGGGGAATAGTAAATATCTGAACAACCAATATAATGGCAAAACTAAGGGTCCCAAGCGGCTTCCGAAGGAGTTAGACAACAGTAAAGTTTAGGGTCCAAAATTTCAAATGATCGTAACAAACGGAAAATTTTTTCGATTCGTTTGCGGTTTTCGCTAAAATTATTCTTTTTATCAGTATTTTCTAGAGAATATTTTTGAAGATATAGTTTAAAAAATTCCAATTACAATATATATTATAACAACTTTTTTTTTCAGTCATTAAATTATGTTAATATGATTTTGTTTTGTTTACATTTGCGTGTGCTTAATAAACGGATTTTTATGCTCACAAGAATGTTTGAGTTTAATATTATAACTTCTGACGTTAATTTTTTCTGCTTTTCTGAATTTGACTCTTCATTTAAGTACCTACTATGCTTGTGCATAAAACCACCCCTACCGATATCACAAGTAAAGCTGCAGAATACAGAATGAGTTAAGACGCTTCCAAAATATATTCATCTCAGAGGGCACGAAAACACGTTCTGAATGCTGATTAAGTGTGGAAAATAAATTGAATGCTTCCTATTGGCATGCTGAAGAAGGGAAGATGTGAGTATGAAGGTAAATTAAAAGAGGACATAAATGAACAATTTGTTTTCAAAATGCGTTTAAGTCAAAATGGGGGGTGGAACGAAGGTCATGTTGGGATTCAGGAGGTCATTTTACATAAAAAAACAGTAGGAGTACTGCCGTGGGCAGGTAAACGGCAGTATCTGTAGAGATGAGTTTTCGAGAAATTTGAAGAAAAGTATGCTGAATTCAATACTAATACGGAAATGTTAGAATCGGACGTTTTTTTTTTTTTTTTTTTTTTTTTTCAGTGGTAACCAATGAACAAGCTTGTACAATAAAGCTAACGTACATCAGATGACAAACAATCCAAAAAAATGGAAGATGAAAAATTTGCAGTTACTGCTCTTTACCTGCCCACGGTAGAATAGTGTCAGAAACATTTTTATTCCTCTCAATCAGGGGTGTTCCCATAGGGTGTGTACTCCTTATATGCCAAGAACTCAAAAATAGCATTCATGGGGATAGTAAAACTTGTCCAGACTGATGAGTCCATAACAAGAACAAAACTGCAGTCTTTATGTGCCATACAAAGCTCTGGTCGGTATATTGCTTGCAGTGACTGTTAAACATGACCCTTTTTTTCCCTTCAAAAAATCAGTTAATTTTTCTAAATCACATTCAAAATAAAGTTTCTTTGCTCTATTATTACTTTCACTGATAAGATAAACAATGTCAGTAATTTAAATGTTATATGAGGAATTACTGATCGTCTTTTGAAACTAAAAGCATCTACTGAACGTAATGCTTAAGGAGTTCCTTTGAATCGCACATTTCAACCGAACAGACGGAAGTCTTTTAGTGTATTTTTATCAATAATAATAGAAAAGAAAATCATCTAAACACGAAACAGAAAAGAAACAGCGAATCATTATTCTCAAAAAAGAAGAAAAAACACATGCAATAAGCAATTTTTTTTAGAAATGGAAATCATTTCACATAAAGAAATTTTCAAGGGCATAAGTACCTTTGTGTTCTCTGTTATCTATTGTTCATACTTCTATATTTTGCTTCAAGAAAATATTTACAATTTCTTGTTCCTTCCATGTTTAATATTTTGCTGTAAATTCATGGAGATTTGAGATTACTGACATATTAAATCATTGAACAAAAGGGGGACAAAATCGGATGGAGGAAAATACTTCGCTCAATTGCCATGCAGTTTAGACCGAAGTCACATGTATGAAATTTTGCCTCCTTTGTAGTAAAATGTCCTTACTTTCTAACTACAACGCTTACTATTTTTATTTATTTTTTTTGCTAACTAGCTTACTACTCGGCGATGTCCGGGTGCTTTTCAATGAAACATATCTTTTAAATAATCAAATGGATAAATTCTATCTAAATGAGCGTAAAAATTTGACTTCACACCACTTTCTAGGCTCAGTTCCTCAAAAGACTTTAAATAGCGAAGAAAATCAAGCATTTGCAGAATAAGTATCCTCAACGTAAAGCGAAAAAGCATGAGGCATGTTGTCTGGGGCTCTGTCGTGTCCACTGGCACCTTGTCTACGGTTGAATCAAACAGACGGTACATACATTGCGTTAGTGGGGCAAAGACCAGTGGCGGCTCGTGGGAGGGGGCCCGGGCCCCCTCACTTTCCTGAGAAAATAATTTATAACTTTTTATTTATTTTCCTTTTTCCTTTTTTCTTTTTTTGTGCGGTACACACACGCTTGAAATTGAAAAAGTGGACTGCACCGTATTGTTCTGCTTATAATCTGCTAAAAAGGTTTAAAAATTAATGAGGTGTGGATTATCTGTCTGTTTTTTCCCCCTCAACACTAACGTATAGAACTTCAATCTGTATGTTGTTTATTTTACATAGCTTGAATGTTTTTACCCGATTAGGGTTACCTAAAATAAACAACATACAGTAAAAAAAAAGCCTTCATTTGCACAAAATTTGACCGTTTGCTTTTTTCTTGACTATTTGTCTTCGAGTAATTAGCGTACTACAATGACAATTTATAGAAGAAATTATAATTTTTTAAAATTATTATTATTATTTTTAAGTTTTAAATAGACCTTGAAAATTATTACTTCTTAACGTTTTTAATTTAGTTGTTAAAATTTCAACAGTTACAGCTAATTGGTCAGCTAGTTCCCCCCCCCCCCCCCCTCCGTCCAAAAACATTACGGAACGTCTCATCTTTCATTTCCAGATCTTTAATTTTGCAAAATTTCCAGAAAAGTCTCCGACTACCTTTCAACTTCGCTTAAAGTTGCGTTCGAAAATCGATTAAAATTGCGTTTTTGGAGCTTCAATTTCGAAATATTTCTGTCCCTAGCGTTACCAAACATGTTCTTGTAATCGCGCTTTTAAGACTTCATTTTCTGAAAATATTCAGGAAAGGGCCCCCGAACTGTCTTTCTTTAATATCATCAAAAGTAGGTTTTTTAAACAGCCATTTATGAAAAATTTAAGTGGAATAATCTCTGAACCTCTCCTTATAATATCATAGAATATTGTGCTTAAGCTTTTAGGACTTTTGACAATTTTGAAAAAAAAAATCCGGGGGAGCTCCAGAACCCCTTCCCTAAATCTTCAAAGTTTATCTACAATTGCGTTTTTGGAACTGCAATTTCGAAAAATGGGAGGGGGGATTAGGAATTGATTTCTATTTATTAAAAAAGAAAAGAAAAAAAAAGAAAGATCAGGGAGAGTCCCGGAGCTCTATCCCTTGCCCTAACGTCAATAAATATGGTCTATAACCGCGTTTTAATGCTGCAATTTCTACAAACTTCCGCGGAATCCGTTGTACTGTTCTTTCCACAAACATCACCGAAGATCATCTAAAATTTCGTTTTTACAACTATAAGTTTCAAAATTGAGAGATATGATGATGAGCAAATCAAATCAATCAAATTGATGAGATTTTTGTCCTACCCCCCCCCCCCCCTAAAATTATTTTCTAGTTGCGCCACTGATTTTTGTTGTGTTGTATGTACGTGTGTGCATATATCGTTACAAGATTATTTTTTATTCAAAAAATGCCTTCCCATTGTTATACATAAACTATTACTTGTTTTAAATTACTGTTCATGTAGTTTCAAAGAAAATGTGACAAGTAATCAATAATTTGAAGAAAAAAAGAGTTTTATTTATTTATTTATTTTTTTTCTTTGCATAAAGATTCTGAATCTCACCCATGGACGCCGGCAGATTCATATCCAGAAGGGTACACCCGCATGTAAATCGCTACGTATGTTTTTTACTATGTTTTTTTGAGCAATCACGATTGCTTATTGTTCTCATTTGACTGTCTTGATGTCCTTTGATTTTATTTTCGCACCGCCACCCTCTGCAACATCACCGTCGATCGGGTCCTCACGATGCTGCTCCTATAGCGAAAGCCGTCTCCAGGTTGCATCCATGTCCTACACACACGCGCATACATACACAACTACATACACACGCATGCACACACACACAAACACATACACACGCATGCACACACACACAAACACATACACACACACCTACACACACATACACACAACTACCCACACATTCATGCCTGCACATAGACACAAACACATATGTCTACACACACATACACATACCCCCCCCCACACACACATTTATATACACAACTACCCACACACTTATGCCAGCACACAGACACACACATACACATACCCCCCACACACAAACACACACGCCTACATACACACACTCGTGATTGCGAAAAACATAATTTGAATTCAAGAAGTCAAAATTCAAATTAATTTCATTTATTTATTTTCAGTATTTTTTTTAAATTTAGCTTATCTATTTTCATTTCCTTTATTTTAAAGTGAACACTGAGATGCATTTTCATCTTTGTTCAAATTAATTAATTTATAATTTTTACATATTTCTCTGATTACAAGATTTTTGCACTTTTGTAATCTGGTCTTGTATAAAATAAAATAAATTTTACTCATTCAAAGTAATTAGTTATTAAAAGATTAAAAATAGCATTACTATTAAAAATATTAGATTAATATTGCTTTTTAAAATTTATTTGTTTTTTTAAGCCAGGGGGTGAAAGTGCCTCCCCCTTTATTTTTTAAAAAATGAGGGGGGGGGTGCGAGTTCACCCATGATCTGGCCCCCTCACTTTTTCAAGGCACGAGCCACCACTGGCAAAGACTAATGATTGTCTTTTTCACGTCTTTTTGAAACAACGTTTTCCGTGATGCTTCGAATAAGAAAAGCGTTGTGCTGCGTTTGAAGGTTTTGCTTACCCCAAAATATCAAAAAATGCAGTAGTATACTCTTCACATACACTTTTTTCGGAAAAAAATCATGGAATGCCTCCCTAGAAAGAGTCGTGAGCATACTTAAAAATAAAAGTCAATGACTTTTATCAGGCACAAATATATTCAAAATTGTCTTCATGGACACAGTTACAATATTTTCAGTATAATTCAAAATCATCCTTATCGTCCAAAATCTAAACAGATAGCCCACCGTACAGAAAATAAATAATTCAGTCATTGTCATTAATAGACGTTAACGTTCCGTTTTACGAATTTTCTGGCGATGTTTTTCGTATTAAGGTATTAAGTGTTAGGTAGACTTATTTTGTAAATTGTTTTTAGAGTTCAGGTACGCAAGCACATTCAGCCGACAAAATTCGATTAGTATAAATCACTTTACAAAATGTTTCTGCTTTCACTTCCCATGGCGATTTAGTGCCATGGAGTAAAATTTTAAAATTGTAACGTGCATAAAAAGACGCACGTCAGTTACATTTTATTTTCTTATATTTATGTCAAATTTATATTTTCGTAGGTAAAAAGGACAGTTTGACAGTAATATCAGGGTCTTGTAACAATTTGGAATTCATCTAAGTTAAAATTCGATTTCAGATTTTTAAAACATGATATTTAACTTATTTATCTTATAGAGCTTTATACATTATAGCAAACTAATTTTTATGATGGTAAAATAGTTTCTGAAAACTTAACTCATCAACTTTTGAAATTTTATTCACATTGAACTGTTACTTTGTTCAGTTACATTGATCTCAGTAATAAACTAAATAATTAGTAAATAAAATTCAATATATAGTATTATTATGAGTGCTATATAAGTAAACTTATGGATAAATTAATAACTGTGGACGTGTCAAATTTGGAATAATGTAATGTCAGTTTATTTGACTTTCATTGCATTAAAATCTATTAATTCGCTAAAAATCACTTATATAGCATTTTTTTGCCGCCATGCAACTACGCTCCTTTCTGCTGCATTACTATGCCAGAGGGAGAGGCGTAGATGGCGCTCTCATCTGCCTCTCTATCCGATTCTCCCTCTCCGCATCATTTTCTAGTGAACCTTCCTCCGTCCCTGATTGCGAGAAGCGATCTTCGAATGTTATCTCGCGCAAAAATGAGAACGGATGCAATATTCCACCCCCCAAACGGGACTGCTGACCTCCTCAGCACAAGTTCGGGAGCACTAACCCTTTTCCAATTCATCTCTTTGGGGTTAATCATTGCCGTCGGAAGCGCTGGTAATTTCTTAGTCGTCTTTGCCTTTACGCGGTACTTACAGATTCGCAGATCCCCATACATGCTGATGTTTGGCTTTGTTTGTCTGGACTTGGCGCGCATTACGTTATGTTTTCCAACTGTGTTCATCAGTGTAGTGCATCGGTTTACTCTAGTGTATGGTAATGAAATTTGCCAAACGATGGCTTTCACAAACCTATTTTGCCTTCTTGGGAATACTCTAAGCATATTCGGAATGGCAGTTGATCGTTATGTTGACAACAAACATCGCCAAGTCTATCGAAGAAAATGCCGTGGTTCTGTGGGAACAGCAATGCTTCTTATGGTGTGGTGTACAGCGTTCACTTTTACATTTCCTACTGTGTACAAAATGCGCTTACGACATCATCAACCCAATGTCCAATGTTTGTTTCCACATCAGCTACATTCCTCCGACGCAGATATCCTTGGATTGTTGATTTGTGCAACTATTTCGTTTTTCTTGACCAACTTGATCTATGCTAGGTTGTTTCTTTTCCTGAGAAGTCGAAGAAAAATGAGACCCGTTATTTACGAGCCAGCTGTTAGTGAAAATTGGGGATTTTTTGACCCACGTGTTGAGATGACTGTTAGAAATAGATGGCTTGCAGATTCTTTGTCTGATGCTCCAATTGCTATCGTAAGCAGAAATATGCATCCAAGACATCATCCTCTTACAACAAATTACGAAATTGCTCTCTGGCGAAGCAAAAAACAAAAGGATAACGAAAAGTTAACTAAGTTGTGTTTTGTGCTTCATGCATTATTCTCTGTTATGTGGGCCCCATACATTGTTATATCCTTTTTCATTGCCACGAACACTGAAAGCTTTGAAAGTATCATTCCAGAATGGGCAGAACTAAGTGCATCTTGGTTAACTTTTATACAAGTTACTGTTACTCCTTTTGCATATTTTACACTAACCGGTCTAGCAAGAAGGAAGTTTAGAGCACTACATGACAGGAGACGATTTTCTCCTACTTTAAGCAATTCCAGCACGTGATTGAAAAATATTCCTTCCGAACTGAGAAAAAACTCAGTTTGAATTTACCGCACAATCACTTAATTCCTGTGCACGTTTTTAAAAAACTTTTATTGTTCTTAAAAGTTTTAATTCAATCGTTATAGAAAATATATTTATTTATTCATATAAAAGTAGATATTTTTAGATTGTTCAGTCGCTTTGTGCATACGGTCAAATTTTAGACTTGTTACTGCTTCAAAACAAATTTTTAAAAAGTTTCTTTAGCTTAATTCAAATATGTCTATGCACTTCCAGATCTTGCTAACTATTTGGAGATGCATGCTTAACGTTAATTCTTTATAATATTGTCTTTGATTGATGAATTCATGATATAACATTTAATTTAACTTTATTTTCTGAAAACCGTTTTTCTTTTTAAATTTGAAAACAAATATTTTTTTAATGTAGAAATTCGACTAATTTTCAAACTTTCTTCAAATAATTATCAACTAAATCTTGAATTTTTGGAATAAGGACTTTTATTTAAGTTTTTTATTCAATGTCGGATGCGTTACAAGAAATAGAAAACTTGTTTGAACATCATATTTACATTTATAGCTTGCTTACTAACTGAACAATGAACTGCAAAAACTGTCGGATGCATTTTGCTTCCTAACTTCTCAGCAAAGATAAGGGAGAACTGGGAGAAATGAAACAGCTGCACTTATGCCGAAGAAAAATGAAAAATTATTTCTAGCTCGCCTGGTAGATGTAGCAACTTTAGGCTCTTACTTGATTATAATCTGCTACATCAAGTGGCCAAGCTAGAAATGAATTATTCTTCACATTTTATTGTGGCAAAAATGTAGCTTTTCCATTCCTAACAACTTTCTCGTTGTAGGAAAACAAAACCTTAATTTTTCTTTAAAATATCTAAATCAATACTTGTTTTTAAACCTCTATCTAAATTTCATCTAAGTTGAAGAATGCTATAATTTAATTTCCGAAGCATCATTGTAGAACCAAAAAAAAAAATCTAATGTGAAGTTTTGTGAGATCTTTAATGCAATAAGAGCTAAACCTTCGTCAACAGCTTCTGAAAAATCGAAAAACATTGCGGGCGTTTGATGAAGCCAATTTTAGAGTAGAACTAATTAGTTTAAACTTCCTTGAAAAGTTTCAAAAATTTGTATTAAACACTTAATTTCCGCAAGAAACTTTCTACAAAAATAGTTTACTCTTCAAAAGCAGATGAACTGTAAGATAATCTTGAAAATGCATAAAGAGATCGCTTATAAGCAATATCAAGCGTAATAATTATCCGTCCGGTCCTAAGTTACGTTTGCAAAGTGTTATAAAAAGAAGTTAATCATTAAAAATGTTTTAATAGTAAATGTTGTATTTTAACTTATCTTACATCTTTATTATGGTGCATGAGAAGTGCTTCTTGTATATACAATAAAAAGCAGTAAAACTCAGCCGAGAAAATCATGAAAATTGAATTCGAGATGTTTCTTTTCTAAATGTACAGGTAAATTCCTTTTATGAAAAAATGATTTTCAAAAGACTCTCAAATTGTCCCAGTGTGTCCCCATCTGACATGGCGGTACAGTGGGACATTGACAGAGGCTCATATTTTGAAAGTATAATGTTTCGATTTGAGATACACATAGTATACAAAATGTGTGACAGCAGTTTTGAAACGGCAAGACAAAAAAATAGTTATAATGATAAAGCATATGGGACAGCTGACAAAATAATTTGTAAAATGACGTTTTATACATTGAAAATAATAAAGTAACATTACATAAAAATTAAAGTATAAGAAAATGGGAATGATAGGGTGTGAAATTCAGGATGTCCGAAAAATCCTTGACACATTTTAAAAAAATCATAGAAAAGCAAAACATTGTCGTATGAATATGCGGTTTACACAAGAATACTTCACAGGTTCACGAATTTTTTGAAACATCGTAAAAAGGGGGGAAAAAGAAAAATATCCAAATTGTGTTTGTTAAGGTGGCACTGTCCCGTCACAATAAGAAAAACAAACGTGATGTGAGGTGTTCTTAAACAGAAAGCAATATCTTTCATTACTGGAGCTGAGTGTGTGCCCCGTTTGTTGCTCAAACCCCATCTAAACGGTATTCAAGTTCACCCCATGCTCTAACCAGGACTGCAGACACAGTTAAGTCTACTTGGGTAATTCGCATTTTCAGATCTTCAATGCTAGCAAAGCTACAAGAAAAGCCCCAAAACTTGACACAAATGAATACAAAACAAAAAAAAATCGTGAACCTGTGAAGTATCGTGGAGCAAACCGCATATTTATGCGAGAATTTGTTGCTTTTCTGTCAATTTTTAAACTGGGTCGAGGACTTTTCGGACACCCTGTATAACTAAAATTTTATTTCAACTTCGAAAAACATCGGAAGTTTTCAAGAAATAATAAAACTTTATGTAACGAAACAAAATTTAAGCACTCAGAAAGAAAAGTACTACTTTTACGAAATTTAACATATCGCTCGTTTGGAGGAAGTGCCAAAATACGAAACTTTTAATTTTCTTTTTTTTTCACTTAAAGGGCTTCAAATGACGTTATATTCTTTAAAAAATAATGACAGGTTTTTTTGTTTTAATATTAACCACTGGAGAGCACAGCAAGATTACTTTTCTTACAGAGAATGTCCTAAAGAGTTAAACTTCAAATGCTTCTCCAGCAAAAATTTCATTTCTTCCGTCTTGTGGCATTCTTCTTCTGAATAAGCGATATATTTAGTGTATAAAGAGATAAGAAAATGGTTATAAATTCAGAATAAAAGATATTTTTATTAAGACGCTATGGCACGAAAAAGGTCAAAAACCAAAAAGGTGTATTGTCACCTTTGGCAGCTATAACATCCGAAAAACGGCGTGTCATTGAATCAAGTAAGTAACCCATGACCCCTGCAAAAGAGCATGCCATGATCTTCGCAACTGGGCACTTGATTCACCAGTATTCCGAGAGATTTGCAGTTGCCTTCCAAGCATGCCCCAAACGTGTTGTATTTGCGTATGGTCTGGCGACCTGGAAAGCCACGGGAATACGTCATATCCTTGTAGACATTCTTGGGAGAGTCTCACAGTATGTGGACAACCCTCGTTGCTTTGCTGAAAAACGGCACTTAGGTGACTGGGTAGCATATGCAATACAATCAGCGTGAAAAAGCTTTTCACGTATCTGCGAGCTGTCAGATTGCTTTATTTTTATTTGGCGTCGGGAATGCCTTGATCATGTCAGTGTGCCTTAAAAGATGACTGGAGGTGAAAGTGTGTCCCAACAAATCGCTTCTCACACTGTCACACCTTCTGTAATCACCGTATGCCGCTCGACAGAAAGCTTCGGATTGAACCGTTGGCCAAGCCCCCTCTGCAGGCCTTCAGCAGTGAGGCTTAATCGGGCTTCATCACTGAAGATCACTCACATCCAGTCGACCCCACTTAAGCTTGCTAAAGCTCGGCAAAAATCCATGACAATGTGATTTAGAGTCTGTGGTAGGCATCTTGATTCACCTTTTGCTCCGCATACTAGCATCAGCCACTCGTCTCCGAATGAATACACTTGATACCACTGAATGCTTGAAAAATGCTAAATGACTTCGAATAAATAAGAGCAACATTATGGGTGCAGAAGTGGCCCTCTCTTATGATTGCGCAATTTAGCGTTCAGTTATGTTCTTTTGAGTTTCCCGACCCTCCGCGACGGTAGACCTGATCGATCATTCCTGATCCATTGTAGCTAACACCGAGCAACTACCATATCGATCTGATTGAGTTGTCTTCCAATACACCTGCACGACAAACCTACTTTTCCGATACCTACTGTACGCTTCTTCTCAAAGCTCAACAACTATTTGTACTGCCAACAGCAAAATTCCAGAGAGATCTGTAGTTACAATACATCCACCCAAGTCGACAGATTATTTTGAAAAGCCTTACGGCACAAGAAATCCCAATTTGAAACTCCCCTAACTATGCATCTCATGTGTGCCTAGCACGCTTACCCGTATCTCATTGGAGCCGAAATTTAAATAATTTGTATACCTCTTACTAGGCTACAATATTTGCGAAGTTTCGAGACTGGAGGCTCGATTTCTTCTGGGTGCATATATTTCTTTGTCACAGAGTGTATATTCCTTTGTTGTTTTTAAACTGCCACAAGCCATATAATAGGTTTTGGTAGTTTCAGAGTTTCGTTACATGTTTAGAAACAAAAAAACTCAGAATAATGTATCCAGATTAATTATATTTCATAATAAATATTCATTAGTAATCATAAATAATACCAACGTATGAATGGACTTGTAAATGTCCTATTTAGATGCATGACGGACTATTCCACGAACCACCCGTAAGGCTCTCGCGAACCACAGTTAGGAATCACTGCGTAAGATGTACGTAAGAGCCATTGAAAATATAGTTTAAATAAAACCTCATTAAATAAATACAATTTCATGTTCATTAATAAGTCAATTTTAGATCTTGATGTTTTAAAATATATTCACTTTACATTGTTCTAAAATGTTTCATTTCTCAAGGGGAAATATTGGAGGTGTAATAGAACAATATCCACTGTAACCCCACCAACATGTTCCTCTAAAGCTCATCTGGTTAGTCACTGTGTGATGGGAACCTCGGAGGGGATGTATCTTCAAAGTTGATTTTTTAAGTCAAGGGTCAAAGTTGTACAAAATTTATTAACGAAATCAAAAACATTACATGCATGCAATTAAGACAGTTTTGGCTTTAAATTAATGTATTGAATTCATAAATAAATGCATTATTAAATAATTTATACATGAAAATAAAATAAAAAATAGATAAAACTTGGAAAAAATGCAAAAAAATGTACAAAAAATTGAAAGGACTGCAGCTTCCCTGCAACATGAAATGTTACAATAGCAGTCTCCACAACGTTGCCACACAGGTTAACTAAAATATTAAACTTTTTATTTAATTTTTATTATTTTAATTATAGGAAAAGTTTCATTTGCCTCACTGTGGAACCTTCTCTTCTACTTCTTTTTTCTTGTTCGCAGTCAAATGCTTCATAATTAGCATAGAACGTATTTTTTTTTTTTTTTTAATAAAAGCAAGAGATCAGAACAAAGCAAATGTAAGAAAATTTAAAGATTCGTTTCGAGATTGTACGGATTTTTTTCTCCAGCACAAAACAACAGATTAAATTATATTCTGAAGCAAAGATTATTTACAGACAGATTTTTAATCAATGCATAAATTAGAAACATCAAGGATCGATATAGTGAAAGCCTTACAAACAAATCAAAATGCATTATCAAAAGCTTTGTTTAAAGTTTTACGACATTTTTTAATTGGCGTATTTTTTAAAGGGGAGTAAAGCAGAAATTTTCCAGCTGAGTTTTTTTTTTTTTTTCCTTTCTATTTGAGCTCTCCCTCCCCGCCCCCACAAAAGTATTGTGTGAAATTAAACTTGAAAAACATTGATGCGTAAAACTTTGACACTTAAATGAGTTGTTGCATAAAACAAACCAACTTAAAATGGTCGAAAGGGGGTAAAAAGTCTAGTGTGCTTGGTTAGTACAGGAATGAGCAAAACTTTATTGCCAACTCTTACACACTGGCCTCCAAACGCTAAGGTATAACCTGTATTTCGATTCTAATTTGCAAATGAATTAATGCAAAAACACCAAAATCGGAGGGAATGTGCATTAGACAGTTTTGTTTTATTGAATACGCCATAGAGGTTTTCATAAGTTTAATACAAAAATGATTTACAGTAGAAAACGCTCTTATGGCAGAAAAATCCATACTTGGGGGAAAAGCGGTCGCTTCAGCTTCATCATAGATTTATGTGGTAAAACAACATTGAAGCATTACAAACGAGCTGATGTGTGTATCACATGACTTCCTTTTACTCCAATTTAAAATTTTTTCCCCATTATTGGCATTTTTAATGTGAATCAATAGTTTACTCCCTAAATATCACCAACAGTGGCCAAATTGAAACCAGATTTTTTTTAAAAATCGCCAAATTTGTCACCAAGTTGGCGACAAAACTCTGTGATCAAAATACTGGCAATATATCGCCAAGTGTCCGCCAAATTATGACACCACTTGAGTTTACATCGAAATTAACAATGATTCCTCCCCCCCCAAAAAAAAGGGGCAAAAGACCTCGTTAGAAACACGCGAATGCAACCAAAAGGGGAGGTGCACAAATAGATCCCACTAGGAGTCTATGTACCAAATTTTAACTTTCTAGGACATACCGTTTTTGAATTATGCGACATACATACGCACATACGTACATACAGACGTCACGAGAAAACTCGTTGTAATTAACTCGGGAATCGTCAAAATGGATATTTCGTGAACGTTCTTAGGCACTTACCCACGTGTGGTCGAGTCGACAAAAAACTGAATATTCATTCGGTGGTGAGTAAAATGGAAATTAAGGTCGATTTTTGAGTGAAAATTTTTTTGCGAACACAATACTTCCTTTTTTACTTCCTTTTACAAGAAAGGAAGTATTGTATTCGCGAAAAAATTTCACTCAAAAATCGGCCTTAATTTTCATTTTCCTCGCCCCCGAATGAATTTTGAGTTTATTTTCAATCCGACCACACGTGGATATATGCCTAGGAACGTTCAGACACCCGAAATATCCACTTTGACGATCCCCGAGTTAATTACAACGACTTTTCTCGTGACGTCTGTATGTATGTATATGCGTATGTGCGTATGTGTGTATGTATGTCGCATAACTCAAGAACGGAATGTCCTAGAAAGTTGAAAATTGGTACTTAGACTCCTAGTGGGGTCTAGTTGTGCACCTCCCTTTCTGGTTGCATTCGGATACTCCAAAGGGCGTCTTTTGCCCCTTTTTGTAGGGAAATCATTGTTAATTTCGATGTAAACTCAAGTGGTCTTATAATTTGGCGGACACTTGGCGATATATCGCCAGATTTTTGGTCGCCAACTTTTTTCGCCAACTTGGCGACAAATTTGGCAATTTTTTTTTAAAAATCTGGTTTCAATTTGGCCACTGTTGGTGATATTTAGAGAGTAAACTATTGAATCACATTAAAACTGCCAATAATGAGAGAATGGCATTAAATTGGAGTAAAAGGAAGTCATGTGATGCACACATTAGCTCGTTGTAAAAGGAAGTAAAAAGGGGTAGATGAGGAATGTGTCCACCTCTAACTTAAATGCATAAGCGGCGTAGACGATTCATACTGTCAATTCAGTTGTCGGACACCGAAATGGAATGCGAAGATCGGACAAGGAATAAGCTTTGTTCCAGCGCATTTAACGAGCCTGGAGGAGGATCTAAAGCAGCAACCAGTCTGTCGAGATAGTCCCAAAGATGTTCTTTCGGATTCAAGTCTTGAGATTGTGCTGGCTCTTTTATTCGTTCCGAATCATGACTCTCGAGATAGTTCTCAACAACCACAGTTGTGCATTATCATCACACAGAATGAAATCGTAGCCAATAACACCTGCATATGGGCGAACATATTGACACTGGTCAGAATTCATCCATGGAGCACATGCAGGTCAATGTGACCACCGACTGAGATTCCTGTCCAAAACCATTTCCAACACCTCTACAACTGTTTTTAAACCATGTTGGGTCATATCTGGTGCGCTGTTCCCCCCATATCAGAAAATGCTCTGATAAGTTCTCCAATAGGAATCTGGACTCGCCTGTGAAAAGTAAAGAAGCCCATTGCTGTTTGGTCCAGGAAACGTGTTTTCTTGCCCACAATAACCGTCTAATTCACCGTTAAACTAACCAAACGCCTTTAACCACGCTGTTCGTTAACTCGGGGTTGAGATTTCAACCACAAGGTGAAATTTCCGGTATTCACCGGCGAAAAAGACCCCGGAGTTTCCCAACTTCGTGGTTTCTCAACTTTGCGAGCACACCACGCATTCTATTGGTGAACAATGTTCACATGATTTTATACATTTTTTGTTTACATTCTGGACTACCGTTCGCTGTCGCTGTTGCTGCTTCATTCCGTGCTGCGTTGCAAAGTAAAGCGAGACGAAGATAGCATTTGTCTCTGATTTGAAAAAAATAAATGAACACAGTTCATTACCAAACAAAACAAAGAATAGAATTTCAAGATTTTCTTAAATTAAAGTCAGAGGCGTAAGTAAAAACGTGGAGTTAAATTTGAGTAGCCAATTGTGTAAATTCAAGTGTAAACAAATGTATTACTTCTGCTATTATTTCTTTGAATCTACGCATATGCAATTACAGATGTAATTTGAACTTATTATAAAGCTTCCGGGGAGGGGGTAGTGACCAATTTTTAGTTTAATGAAGGTAGCTATTCTTTTAAGTCTAGGCTGTATTGACACTAATAACGTAGTTAATTTTAATCTGCTTATCTGTTTTGATTGAAGAAACTAAATTTTTAGTGACGAATCATTTCATTCCAATAAAAGAAATGTTATATCTGACTAAAAATGTTACTTAAACCTCTTTTATGCCAGGCTCTCTAGTAATAATAAGTTCAGATAAAACAAGTTCAATATAGATACATTATTATTATTTTTTAATTTTTATTAATCAATTTAATAAGAAACAATAGAGGACATTTTCAATGATTTTCTTTTCATGGCTTAAAAATGTGCAACAAAGGACTTTTTTACTTTACCTCATCAACATGAAAAAAAGCATTTTTTTTTTTGCATAAAATTCCCATTTTCGATGAATATTCAAAACTAATAATTTAGTTGTGCCCCGCGAAACATTATGACCTCGCAGACATGTTTCAACATGGCATGTGCTAGACTGGTCCGTATCCGTATAGTTTTAAATTCAATATATCTTAACCATAAGCCAATAATGGCCAAAATCAGCTTCTCCATCACCACGCAGTCTTACTTGGCCGTTTTTTAATGCAGCCCATAAATTTTCTCTCTGATTCAAGTTCTGTGAATTCCCGGACCAGTTCAATCAGTAAGTTAGTTTTTTGAGAACATATTGTTAATTTGCTTCAAAATGGCATCGCGTGCGCTGCCTTTCAGAAAAAGCAACTTCCTTTACGCCATAGTTTAGACGATTGATTTGAATCGAATCTAATCGAAAAATGCTTTAGCATTTTTCGGGACAGTATGACTTTGTAACTGGTATTGTTCATTATTCCTTCTACGGGAACAAGAGATTTAGTCTCCCAAACACAGAAACAACCCCGAAACATCTTTTTGGCGGGGGTACCCACCTAGGAGGGGTCATGGCACAGACTGCGCCATTGAAATTTTTAGGGGCATTTCTCTTTTTAAGGGGGGGGGGGGATTTTTTGCTTTTGGGAAGGCGGATCTTTGCGATATTTAGGTGGGGCTCGCCCTTGCTCTTAGGGAGGGTAGGCACCCCTGTTTTTGGGCAGATACTTGGGTTCTTATTTGGTGTAAGGCTGGAGAGGGTCTCCTTTGCTCCTTCTCACATACTTGGATTTAAATCCCTGAATCACAAAATCTGTTTCGTCAGAAAAAAAGAAACTTCTCAGTCTATGTTTTGTATTTCAATGCCCATTTTAACCTTTTTTCTTTATAACAGATGTGAGAAGATGTTTTTTGTACGGTTAACATCCTCTTCGCCAGTGTTCTAACAGCCTGATTGACTCTAGCATTTCCTGTTGTCTGAAACTGCTTTCATATCCTCCCGACACCTTCTGTATTCTCTCCACAGATTTATTTCTTCTAACGTCATTTCATTGTTTTTAAGCGCAATCTCTTTACCACATGTTTCTAAGCTGATATCCTTGAGGCTAAAAATTACCCCCACATCAAGCGAGATATTGTATACTTTGCCACTCTTCCTCGAACGCAGAGTTCCATTTTACGCGGGGTGATCGGTAAGAAATCCACGCGTTTCTAAAGGAGATAACCAGACAACCTTAACTTGGGCGTGCATTTTAATGTGCAAAAAAGTCTAAGTGTCCTTTACTTCACTTGACTGTTGTCATTTTAGTTATTCTTACATTTTAAAAACCGCTACTTTTACAGCAAGATGCTATGGATCCGAACATACCTTCTGCCAAAAACAGCGAAATAGAATCAGAGCATACCACGTGACGAGGGTGGAGTCAAGTGTCTTCTTGTGAAAAACGGATAATACCAACATTGCGGAATACCTACCTCCTGGCGAGAGAATTTAAAGATCTGCTACTTACCAGGTGAATAGGAACACCTACTGCTTTGATAATAACTGCCATTTGAACTCGGCTAATTTGGAGTACTTCTTCATAATCTTACACATGATAAAAAGAAAAAATAACTTTTCTCAAATGCCACATTTCTGTAATTGTGCGACTCACAATTTTTACAATGCCTTTACTTTCAAACATAATCAAAATACAATAGAAAATAATTAGATTTTTTTATTTTTTGACAGGGCTGCGGAGTTGGAGGTTAAAAATTCCAAGAGTTGAAGCTAGTTCTCCATCAAAAACTTGCAAATCTGGCAGTGCTAGCAGAGTCGAACTGATTTTGGAGAAAAGAAGTCAGAGTCTAATGCTCTTCTGTCATTTTCCCTCCAATTCCACAGCCGTGTTCTTTGATTCACTTGAATTAAGTTTTATATTAATTCAATACATTAATTTTTATAAAAGGAAACCATTCTTTCTGTGTACTTTTTTATTCGGTATTGCACAGAAAGTAAAACAAGAATGAAGCATGCATTCAAGTGCAAATGAATTTAAAAAAAAATATTTTGCACTTACAGGGGTCTGGCCAAAGGATGTTTGGGTCCGTTAACGGACCCTTCACAAAAATCCAATCAACCAAAACGAACCTTTCACAAAATCCTGACCAAACAAAACGGACCCTTCACAAAATTCTGATAAACAAGAACGGATCTTTCACAAATTGTTTATTGTAAGAGCAAATCTGAAAGCAAAATAACCCATATTAAACCTAAACCAATAATTTTTGGAACCTTTTTTAAAGTCAAATTAGAGGGATCAGCTTATACAAAATCTGCTAATTTTACAAAGAAAAAAAAAATCGGCACTCTTGTGACGCTCCTGCAAGTGATAAATTGCTACTGCCAAATAAATATAATGCTTGTTTGTTTATTGGAAAGAAATTAACAGCTGAAAATAAGTTTGGTTTTATCACAGCTAATTAGCAGCGGTGTTGTTGTAAACTTTTCTGAAAAGGCGTTGGTAAACACTTTTCTCCTCGCTCATGATTTAATAAACAATAATAATAATATATATCAGCGAAATGAACTTAGAACTGCAAAAGGGATAATAAGGGTGGGGAAAAAATATGATCGCTTCAGATAGGGTTACCAACTTCAAAATTATCGCCATTTAGCGTCTGGCGTTAAACCTTTATAATAATTTGATTAGAAAATATTCTCATTATTTTACCAGTTTGTCAATATTTGCGTTTTTATGGTGCGGTGCGATGTTTAACTGTTATTTTGGGAGAAAATTATATGGATTTGATTTTTCGATGCCAACAAGGATGATTAACTTTAAATAAACTCTTTTACTTGCCGTCTTTTTTCTTTAGATGTCTACATTTTGAAAAATACAGTCTTTTAACATCCGATATGAGAATCATATTTTATTCTTTTTTCAAGTTAACTTCGCTTTATTTGGATGCAAATAAATGAAAAGTCTCTATTTTTGTCAGAACACTCATTTTTTTAAGCAAAGTTTTTAAAGCAAAATTTAATTTTCTTTTATGGGTCAAAAATTAAAATGCTGAATCGATGTTTTTTTTTTTTTTTTTTAGCTTCAACTGTGTCCACAGATATTAATGATATGTTTATCATAGCACTCTAAAATGCAATTTTAAAATAACTTTACCAAAAATATTTCTTTTACTAGCCGTTTTTATACTTTTGATATATATATATATATATATATATATATATATATATACTTTGAGAATAGCGATCTCTTTGCATCTGCTATGGGAATCCGATTTTTTGAATTTTTGATGTTTAGTACGCTTTGTTAAGTGGTAAACAAATAAATTCTCTTTTTATTTTTGTTAAAATCACGGAATTTATAAGTTTTGAACGAAATTCTGTGCTTTTTTTTCTGTGCCCCGAATTTTTCCTCCCGGTAGCATTACCAAAGGCCGTCTAAAACTGCGTTCTTAGGACAAAAAATTTCCGAGGGAGAACCCCCGGACCCCCACAACTATTTTTGACACTGGGTGACAGTATGACGTCCTTACTCCACTTCGAAACTAGTATAATGTGGCCATCACGAAACTTTCTTTTATAGCTTTCTTATAATTCTAATCCCTCCCCATATTTGACGAGGAAGCAATTTTCCCAGCAAAAGCAAAATTACACACGCCAAAGCTTGACGATCGTCCCAATGGGGTTGTTTCCTTCTGTCAAAAGTAGTACTTTTTGTCACTGAAATTGATAGAATGAGCAAAAAAAAAAAAAAAAAAAAAAACATGGACTCAGAAAATACTTTCATTTTCCCAACAGTTAATTTTTAATTAATTTTTAAAATATCCGAGTCTTCAAACAAGGCGTATTCTTTATGAAGTCACAAATGATACACTATGGTGCATCTTTCTATCCGCCTATCCACGTTATGATAGTCAAGAAGCGAATTACAATTGCGCTCTACGATTGCTATCAACCATATCTCTGCCAATACACATGAGTAAAGATGCGAATTAAATATTTTGGACCGTGAATGGCAACGCTGAATGGCATTTCATCATTTGTGATGTCATCGGTATAAGCGTTAAACGATGAAAGAGCACCGATTTAAGTACTTTTTTTAAAAATATTGAACTTAAAGAAGTTACTTAAAAGTGGTCAGATTCTATGTTTTTAAGCATGTTCTTTATGAAAAAATACTTTTAAAATTTTGAAAACGACCCCATTCCCGATTAATCTCAAAAACAAAGTAAAGAATGAAAATTGAAAATTATTTTGAAAGCCTTGCTTAAAATAATTACAAACATTTATCTGTTAACAAATACAAGATGGCAACAGTTAAAAAGTTTAAATCATCGCGATTTTCTGGTCATTTTCCAAAACTTAAAATCACGCAAACTACGCAGACGAAAGTCTATTACGATTTATCTTTCTTATTGTTGCAATTACAAAGCTATTTTTATTCACAAAAAAAGAAAAAGAACTGTGACCCACTTTCCCCAATCAACTCTAATTTGAATTCTGGTATTGAATTCAAATTATGTTTTTTGCAATCACGAGTTGCGACAAGACCCTACTCATTGGAGTCATTGTTTCTAGAAACGCCCCCCCCCCCTTTCCCCAAGCATATCCCTCCTTTTGGGTGGTTACGTGTGTATAGTTGAGTGTGTGTGTGTATGTAGGCTTACGTGTGTGCGCGTAGGCGTGTGTGTGAATGTGTGTACAGGAGCGCGCGAGTGTGTCTGTATGTGTATGAGCATGGGTGTGTAGGACACACACATGAACGCCACCGCCCAGCAACAGTGGATTCCGGGGACAGTGCTCAGGACCAGAGGAGCTGCGCCGGTCGGTGGGCGGTGGTGCTGCAGAGGCCCCTGGTCCAAGCTGAAAAAGGAACCACAACATCAAGGTCGGTCAAGTGAGAACAATAAGCAATCGTGATTGCTCAAACCTCCCTCCCTCTCCTCCCATGGAGCGATTGGCGCCAAAATTGAACCAACGCCTGTTTATATATGGATTCACATTCATTTCAAATTTCATCCAGAACGTAGCATTACTTCTTGAGATATGGTACTCACAATGAAAAAAAAAAAGAACGTTCGATTGCGCCACCCCCTTTTCAGCTATTGACGCCAAAATAGAATTAGTTCTTATACCCTCTGAAGGCTACTTGTCGATAAAATTTTGTCTGATTCCATTCATTATTTTTTGAGATACAGCAATCACAATTGAATACAAAAAAAAACGTTCTATAGCTCAACCTCCATTTGAGCTATTGACAATAAAATTGAATCAGCACCTGCACCTGTTAGGGGCAACATATGGACCAAATTTTGTTTGATTCCGCTTATTACTTCCTGGGGAATAGCAGGCACGCATAACTCAAGAAACGTCCCATTGCTCCACCCCTCTTGGAGGAATTCGCGCCAAAAACCAAAAGGCACAAGTTCACATAGGGCACATATGTGTACCAAACTTCGTTCGATTTCATGCGGTAGTTTTGCTGTAGAGAGGCCATAAAAAACTGGTCACACACATACGTGACACACACACACACACAGACAGACAGACAGACAGACATTTTCCAAAAATAATCGGAATGGATTCAGCACAACTCAAAACGTTCGAATCCGTCAGAATTCGAAATTCGAAAATTTGCACGAAACCAATAGTTTTTTCTATATATTAGATATAGAAGAAAGTAAAAAATGAGAAGATCAAGGCATTGTTGCTTGCTTCCCCCCCCCCTCCGTCAAAAAAATGAAATTACAAAAAAGTTGGGGGGGGGGGGGGTGACCTTGGTTATTTGGGCCCCTTCCAAAATAAAAACATATATACGCCACTGGGCACAATTGTAGTCCTTCTCCTTCCGGCCGAAAGAGCTAGAAAACGATCGTCTGCAGGTGTATCTCGTTTTCGTTCTGAAATATATCTTCTGGACACAGAATTTCCGGATTCATATTAATACCAAAGTCGTTAAAACACACCATGAGATACATTAAGACGTCCAACAACATCAAATTCTGACTACCCCATTTCCATCCATTCGACTGCTCGCACACTGTACGAAACGGGAAAACTTGCTATTCTCTTCTAACTATTTTCAACGAAACTTCCTACAAGATTTGAAAGTCAATATTTACGTACGAAATTACGAAAGCCTGATATTTGCATATTTTTCTCTTACACATTACACTTTTGCTTTTCTATAAAATAAGGGTGTTTACTATCGCTTTTGCCGAAAAATTTTCCAAGTTCATTGTTATCATGCATATAACGTATAATCTTTATTGCTACTGTTACTTCTTTTACGGTGACCTCCGGAAAACTTGTTGCACCTTAACTTTTGGACGCAAGTGTACTTCTCAATTGCTATTATTTTATTAAAATTATTCAGAAATAGTTGAATTATAACCATTTTTGTTTAATCGTAAACCGGTAGGTATATAACATATACACTGCTCAAAACAATTAAAGGATATTGAGATTTTGGGTTGATTATGAACCTGGAGAACTTTTTGGATGATTGATACATTAGCGACAGGCGTTAGTAAACCATTTGAGACAAAAATTACATTTGTGTGGCAGGAAAAAATACTTTTATTCAACTTTTGGATACAAAAAGGAAAAAACGCTCTTCGTGCATATGAGAAAAGTGATAAAAAATTGGTGTTTTCTTAAAAGAAAATCGTTTTTAATAAGGGGTATGGTAACCCCGGTCGGTTAGCAATGTATAACACCTCTGAGGCATGGAATTAATGAGGCTATTAATGAGGGGCTGGGGTATTCTGTCCCACTCCTCCTGAAGCGCTTTTTTCGGTTCTTGGAGAGTTTGGGGAGGTGGTAGGCGTCCAAAAACTCGTTGCCTAGAATGTCCCAAACATGCTCTATTGGGTTCATATCTGGAGAACACGCTGACCATTCCATTCGTATGATTCCTTCCGCCAAAAGAAAATCATTCATCAAATAAGAACGATGTGGTCTGCTATTTTCGTCCACTAACATGAAATCACTTCCAATTGCTGCAGGGTAAAGGACTACAATAGGTGTGAGGATCTCAACCCTACTTTGACTAACGGTCAGAATTCCATTCGGAATGACATGCAGCTCGGTGCGCCCATCAATGGAGATGCTAGCATGCACCATCACACCACCACCACCAAATCTGACAGTTTCGGGCGCGAACGCTGGATTGTTTCTAGTGCCAAGCTCCCTCCAGATGAAAATACGCCATTAAATGGATAAAGACAAGAACGGGACTCGTCAGAGAAAAAAATATTGCTCCATTCATTCCTTCTCCAATTCACATGCCCTGTTACCCACTTTCTATATCGCGACGGCGTCTCGCAGCTAATGTGACACAGACCATTGGTTGACGAGCATACAGACTTACAGCGTGAAGGCGATTTCGGACAGTTTGTGTCAAAATTGTGGTGCCAGTACCCGAGCGAAGGAGTCGTTGTAGTGGGGTGGCATTCATACTTCAGTGCCTCGGAGCCGTTAAAGCTAATTAACGGTCTTCGTTGAGCGTTGTTGACCGTCTGCGACCTTGCCCTGATCTTCGGCCATCATTTCCAGTCTCTAAAAACCATTTCCATCTCGTAGAAATCATACTTTGCAAAACTCCGATAGCTTCTGCTGCTTTGGCTTGTGTTTGGCTTTCATCCAGCCTGACAACCACTTTAGAAGCTTCTGGTTCCGTTAAATGAGTTCGTTGAGGCATCGCATTTATCGAAACATCACGCTTACTGAATGTCGATCATTATTTTCTGCTTTGTCTTACAATAAGTTAAGAGCGAAATCTCATTCGTCGCCACTGAAACGTCGTCTTCGACGTCAACTCAAAATTTGCATACTGCGACGCTTGAAATTAAGAAGAATTTGCATTTGTAACTCCCTTCTTCGATTCTATGCAAAAAAATATTTGCTAATACCTTTTTTTGTATAAAAACTTACAATATCCTTTAATTGTTTTGAGCAGTGTATATAGAAAAGCAGTTGTTGGGTAGGTAAAAGATGAAGCATAGTTTGAATTCAGTTTATTAATATCTTCTGGGGGGGGGGGTCCCTTTTGAACCCGTAAACTTACTAATTCTTGCGAAATTTAACACATTTCCCATGTTTCCTAGTATTGAAAAGCTGGGCGCTTTTGGTGGGCTGCAAAGAAAAAAATCTTTACTCTTCAAGCCCTTATGTCAATTGCGTAGGGTCCCGCATAGTCCACGCGGGACCTCTGTGCGATCCTCAAATATTTTTTTCCAGCGACACTACTGACATATATAGTACAGTGGTCGCCGCTTATTTGAATCGCGTTTGTTCTAAGCAGTTTTGACTCCATAAAACGGTTGATTCAATAAAGCGGATAGTTCAATAAAGTTGGATTTTGTTCTGTTGTGGACGATTTTATTCATTAGGCGGTTGATTTAATTAACCACTGATTCAATTAAACGGCGTCCACTTTTTTTTCTATAGGTAACGAAAAATTAACAACACATAAATTAGTAGCTCTTCCGGAGTGCCGGATAATTTAATTAAAAAAAAAGAAACCTTAATATTAGGGAGCTTCAAAAGTATTCCACAGTATCAATGCGAACAGATAAAAAAAATACACACAAAATTCTTTGTAATGGGGGAAAAATTAAACAGTAATAATCCTTATTCAAAACTTCTGGATAATGGAAATGGAATGTAAAATTAAGCGACTTGGAAGTCGCGAAGCAAGTTAAAAATAAAGTTAAATCAATATAGATGGCAGTTGATAGGAGGGATGTTATAGAAAACAAAAGAATCACAAGAAAAGTGATAAAATGTACTTTTAGAAATAATTTTCGCGAGTGTGAGAAGAAAGAAACAAGTTACACAAAGCATTACTAATGGATACATGGGAAAATTGCAAATGAAGAACTGCAACGGTTAAAGAAAAATGACGAATAAAGCAGAAAGTAAAAAATTTCGATCTGAATATATTGTACTGGCACTGAGAAAAAGGGAAGTTTGAGATTGATTAATGAGTTAAAAATTTGAAGATGAATGTATATCAACAAAAGAATATGCGATTTTATCACAAGTGCATCAATGCGTTGTTCCAAACTGCTCACCGTTCATAACAACGGTCGTTCATTTTTTAGGTTAACGAACGGATCCGTTCATTTTAAGGATTCGTTCTTTTTAACCCGTTCGTTAATGAACGACACATACCTTATTTTTAACTATGTCGTACGTACCAAATGTAGTCTATTCCAGTCAGGAAAAAATACCGTCGAAAATTGATGCATATGATAATACAGGAAATTTTCAAAAATTAATAATCGTATTGTAATATTCTGTTGTAAATCAAAAATTATTTTTGTTACAATAAAATGATAAAGTTCTTGATATTAACATTTTAGGTATTTATTGAGACCTTCTATTATTCAATGCAGTATTAATTTAATTAATATTAAGCCTATTTGTATTTTAAATAAATTGTTCAATTAGTCTAGTACATGCGGGGCAAGTGGATGGGGCCGAGTGAAATAGTGTGTTTCATTTACTCACTCAACCATTTAATATAAATCACTGACGTTTTCATTCATTAATTAATTCATTTACCTTCTTTCATTTAGTAATTCACATATTTTTTTTTATTTATTCACTTATTTTCTTATTCATTCATTCTTTTACTTACTCATTTATTTTTCTTCATTTATTCATTGATTTATTCATTTAATTATTCGTTTATTCTTACATTATTTTTCCATTCATTCAGTCAACTTTTTATGTACTGATCCTTTTAATAAAAAATACATTTTATAATCGAATAGAAAATATTTTATTAGAAAAATATTTTATTTTTCACTTTGCCCCATGAAAAAAAAAATAAGTTTTCCACTTTTTTTTTTTTTTTTTTTTGACTCAAATTTATTTCCTAAAATAAAAAAATGATGCTTCAATACAAGTTGTATTGTAAAATACAATGTTCTTTCGTTGTGAGATGTAATTTTCAAAACAAATCTCCGATTTGTTCATTTTGAAAAAGTTCAGTCATCTTAACCATTTCACTTTGCCCCACATTCCCCTACTTGTTTTATGGAAGTGAGTATTATATTTCCATTTGAGTGGGCCAATTTTCACTCACCAATGTAAATTTTGTAACGTCACACTTGTTTGACGCTCTCATCATCTACTCCTTTTATGTTGTCACGTTCGTTCAACTTAGGACTTCACTAATTCTTTACCATTTTACTAAGTTGAAGACAGCAATTTTCACAACAAATGTTGCTCACATGTATGGGCATAATCGTCCTATTTTAACAAAGCAACGTTACATGAAGATAACTTTGCGATCTTCTCACTGTGTCATTTATGTCCTTTTCACAAAACATATTACACGCATAATACTTTTTGCTCAATCATTTGCACGGCTGTGACATTTTTTTGTCTTCAATTGTGCACCATTATGTACCATGATATACGATCACGCTCGCAACAAGTACAAATCATTATTTTTTAAGTATAAGAAAACTTTGATGAATGTTTCACATTATGATACCTAATGGTTCATTATACTCGGATACATAAAAATTAAAAGTCGAAGTTTCAAATTCCGGGAATAAAGAGCAAATATATGCACAAAAATGCCTCATTTGTACAAATGGAATGAGCATTTTACTCAGTATATAGGAAGCAATCTGGTACATCAATATTTGACCAGTTAAATGTGCAAGTTATATTTATCGTTTATATCCAATCAGTTATTTCGCAAGTATTTCCTTGTAGAAATAACAAGTTCAATCATCACACCATCCTCTAAAGGAAATTAGTGCATGCAATTATTTTGACAAAGATATGACTACTAATTCAACTAGCAAATAATTTACATTTACATGGATGATTGCAATACATAAAAAAATAATATCTTTCATTTACCCATAATAAGTATTAGTTCACATGTGTGGTTTCAAAAGTAAATTTCTAGTAATTAAACGGCTTAGTGGCTAAACTTGTTAATGACATTACCAAGAAAAAATTGAAAGATTTCGTTGGATAGATCATGTTATTATTTTTTTTACATACATAATATTTTCTCCTTTCGTTAGACAGCCATCTAAATTTATGTTCAATAATTCTACAGATCCCATCTACGAATCAGTGTAGTTAAAAAGGACTACTTAGCTGTAACAAATTAACAGTCGAAAAATCAAAAATTTTCAACAACACTATTCCTTTTCTTCAATACATCATGTTGCGGGGAAAATGTTCATTGTAAAATGCAAAGTATTATAAGAAAGTTAAATACCTTAATATTGATCACAAAATCACCTTTTTATTATGTAATATATTCGTCCTCTAAGCTCTTCAACTATTAATTGATGCAAAACACACACACACACAAATAATAATAATAGCAAAAATTTATTAAATTTTGAAGCATTATTAGTTGTTGTCTCAAACTAACTAATAATGCTAACAAGGGATTATTGAATCTTAACCCTTCTATTAATTAATAATCTTTTATAATAATTATTATTTAAAATCTGCTTGCCCAAAGATGCTTGCCAAAAATACCTCCGTTGTCTGTCTCGTTAAAAATGAATAAATTTTCGATGGGAATCTTAGCGTTGGAAAGAAAATCAGGTGCAACGTCTATTTGAAACGAAATTCCAAAAGTAAATTGGGTCAAGCTAAAAGAAAATAGTGATAAGGAATATGATGTCTGATGTGTAAGGACTATTTCTTTCGTCGTTCTAGTCGTAAAACTTGTGAGTTGATGTTCAGCGAATATTAGGAAATGCGCAGCACTAAGCTATAAAAATGCTGAGAATTCGAACAATTTATGTCAACAATTTACACAAACCATGCAAAAAATTATTACAGCATTATTTTTGTTTTATTTCGTAATCCATTTAACATTTTGAAATCTACATTTTGCTTCCCGACACCGGGCGCGTTTATGCATACTTATTTTGACACCTCACGTGGTTTTGTTAGTGTTTTGAACATAATGTCTTACCATTGTTAAATTAAAGAAAATTTATTGCAGACTGAATAGTGTATAAAGTAAAAGATGAACAGGCATGAAAACAACATTTTATGATTGTAAGCTATAAGATACGAATGTGTAACTTAATTAAACATTTATTGGTAATTTTCAAAACTAAACAGCCGGAAAATACTTAAAAGGTTTGAGACAGTTTAGTGAGAAAAAAGTGTCAGGGGCACGTTTAAGTAAGACACAGTAAGAACGTGCGTAAAGGTGCTTTGACTTGAACGCGTAAAATCGCCCCGTCGCCAACTTTGGATTTAATTTTTAACGTGCAAAAAAAAAAAAAGAAATGTAATAATATTTCAGTTCAAACAAATACAATTCTCAAAAAAAGGATAAAATTCTGCTAATTTTTATATATTTGTTATTTCTTAAGTATTATTTATTCACAAAAAACTTCAAAACATTCAATACAAAATTTACTCAACTTGTTAGAAAATAGATTATTCTTTCTGCATGCTAGACTGAAACTCGACTGATGCTCAAAAACTTGTTAGAATATGTGCTAGGGAGCAGCATCAATCTGTTATGACTGTTGACTCTCCAGTTATAATCGTTTTGAAAAAAGGGCACTGCGTAAACGTGCTCCATGCGTAAACTTCCACGTTCTACCCTAATCTCATGCAACGGCAACGTATTTTGTTCCCTCGTGCAAATAAATGGTTCTTTAAAATTTTTAACTCAATCCAAAAAAATTAAATCCTTCCTCAACGGGGCTTTTACTTTAAATTAAATTACAAAACAATATTTCGATTTTTTTCTTTTTTCTTTTTAAAACATTGAACTTTCCCATTGTTATCACAAAAACAAATTAAATCCTAAATAAACTTGGAACTTCAGTACATGACGAGTGCTCATCTCAACCACTCTCTCCCCTTTATTCTTGGAAATGTCACAGCCCCAAGGTGTTCGGCTCACACTAGGGAGGGTCGAAAGATGGATATTTTAGATAAGTGGTTTCTAATGGAAAAAAAAAGTTGCGTATGAGCATCCAAAATATGCGGAAAATAATTAAGAAATGAAATGCTTATGTCTTTAGATCGCACATCAGCTTCAAAGTTTGGAAAAAAAGTAGCAAATGGTCGAATTTCCATTTTTTAAAAAAAAATAATTTACAAATATTTAATTTTTTTTGTTTTAATACCATTCAAATGATTCCTTTTATTCTCTTTTCATGTATCTTCAAAACTATTTGCTTTTTTTTTTTTTTTAGTATTTTTTTGTTCAGACATAAGCCGTAAAGCTTCGCAAAACTATCCAAAAATTTCACTTATCTTGCTTTTTCTGTACATTGCAGTATTTCCTCTTATTTTATCCAGTTTTCCATTTTCCCCTATAAATGAGCATTGTGCTTCTCTTTGCTAATTAAAATAGTTATATTTTGTTATATTAACAACCCAGATCCCTGCACGAGGAGGTGGTGGCATTGCAGTTTGTGCTCCGCCCTGCCCTTTTCTTCCACCAAACCAATAAAGACAAATATCTTTGCAATATAGTTATATTTATAATTACTATTTTATTTTAAACAAGTTTCTACGTTTGGGCTAAGATTTGAAGAACTTCTCAGTTTTGAAATTTACGATCTGGAGAATAAAATTTTTCTTATGAATCCATCTCTTCGTTTTTCTCAAATGCATTAAATGCAGATTCACTGACCAGTTTCAGTCCAGAGTGATTTCAATCCAGCCAATTTTACGAGTGAGGCCAGCATTGGAACACTACATTGTAAACATGGCCCACAAGCCACATTAAAAAAAATATTTAAAAAGTAGTGAAATTTTATCTCTCAAAAACAATTGAATCGATGAGTTCGAAATGCAGTCATCTCCTTTATTAAAACAAAGGAGAAGACTGGTTTTCGGACTCATCGATTCAATTGCACTTTATATGTATTGTAGATAAGCAAAATTCAACAAAAAAAAATCAACCAGATTCACCTTACCAGAAACTCGTAAAAAATCGTCTAAACTTAACTAGGGCTACCTTCAGCTTACTTATCTTACTTAAAGCTTATTTTTATTTAGCTTATTTATATACAGAAGCAACATAACAACATAAATTTGCATCTTTTGTAAATATTGATAATTTACATTTTTTTTTCTTTTTTCCAATTTTTATCAGTTTTCAGAAATTGGTTTCGAGTTATTATTAAACGAACTTTTTTTTATAAATGATAAATTTTAAACTTAAGTTACATTAAAACACATTTGTTGCGCTGTGTTGCCACCTAAATGAACATTGCAGAAAATTTGAAAACATAAGAAGTTTTCGATTTAAAATATTTTTTAACACAATCTTTTTCAGGAAGAAAAATATTTGTGCACTCTGTAATAAAAAAGCAACTAAGAGCAGCAACAAATTAGTATCAATAACTAGACATGGTTCTCGTAATTCCATGGTCTATTTATTTATTTATTTATTTTTTAAATGTATTCATGCGTGGTTCATAGAAGAACATCACATGAAACTAAAGTACACCCGATTTTATATTACTCAACCAGAAATAATGTTGAGGTTCTTTTCAGAAATCTCCCGTGGATAAACCCATTGAGAAGAGATAAAATGGAGGGAGTGAAGACTTTCATTCGTGAAGATGAGACCCCAAGTCAAGTAATAGATTTTAATGAAAAGCATTTGCAGAAATCAGGTTTCTTTCGCTAGTTTCACGCAAAACGGTCAAGCAAGCAATTCTTGTCTCTGAGTCACGTGACTTGATTTCCTTTCAAAGTGGAATAATTTCAATGGATAGAGATTTTGCTGATGCAAAAGCTTTTTTTCTCTCCTTCGAATCGGCTATTAACAAACTAATTCCAGGTAGGGTTAAATTTTTCACCTCCCGTCAGGGCGTTGCTTATTTATAGTTATTCAGTTTGCCTTTATCAAATCTCCTTCATTAATATAAAATGCAATACATTCAGCAGATGAAAAGACATTTTCTGAAATTTCCTTGTAAAGACACTCTCATTTTTCCGACATACCAGGTCCATTAATGAAATATTTTATGAGCTTTCATTAAATTAACGATGTCGGTCTTCGAAGAACGCCATATTCTCCCACGAGAGTAATACTACACTATCAAATCCGGCAGTTTCATAATTTCGTATTCAAGGAGAAAATTATTATGAGTGAATGAGTCTGGTTAGGCTGTTAACTCTCGAGTTAGTAGTTAATAAACAAATCAAACTTGTTCCCGCATAGCATTTTCCCCCCTGTTGAATGCAACTCAATATAAATGACTACATTTGATTGCTCCGTCACTTATAGTCGTTATAACAGGGTAGCATTATAAAATCGGCGCTTGCTGCTTGCTCTAGTGGTTCTTCAGCCATCTATTTTGTCCCAAACATTGCTTGAAAAAATCGACGATCCAACACTCATTACTTTCTGCGTTCAATAAACCATTGCGTAAGTTTCACCTAATGTAGTAATTAGTAACATTATTGAAAATTAGTGGTTTTATGTATTATATGACAAACGTCACCCTACTAGCAAAATTTCTTGCATCAACCTTGACAGATCTTGATATTATACTGACGGCGTCAATATTGACGTGTTTCATACTGCATAAAGCTTGCATAAAGATTAAAAAGCAATATTACTATAACAACACGTATGCAACATTGCATTCATCTTAAAATATCAATATTGATATTACCTTAAAATAACAACATTGCATACATGTTGATGCCGTCAAGATGATATTGATTTCATGCTGTCGCCGTCAAGGTAATTAGTACACAATAGAGCAGGTGGACCTTCGTTGATACTTGCGCATGCGCACAGTTCTTTCTACCCAGCGTCCCTCGCATTGCTAGCACATTGATTCAGTCGGTTCAGAGGAGTTGCACGTGGCTTTGCATTTTTTAGGCTTCGTTAAGTTGGTTGCTTAGTTATTAGTGTGGAATAGTATTGTTTTAGGAATAACTTATGAATAACTGATATTTGCATTTGTTTATTAATATAGTACTAAACAAGTCATATCGCAGACGATGTGCGATCAATGTTAGAAATGGCCGAAAATAACAAAGGACATGAAGTCCAGAATTTCGTATTATCACTTCAATCTCACAAGTAAGATTAATTTTATTCAATGGTTATTTATGTTATTCTTTGAGATAAATTCATATGTTTTGTCCATGGGATATTTTCAATGCTGACATCCATTTGAAAATGTACTTTATTGTATTTATTTATTATTTTGCTACCTTTACTCTTAAATGTGCTATGAAAACTTCCGCAATTATTTCTAAATAGGCATTTTATGTCTTTATAATACAATTAGAAGCAAGAATTTAAAAAATAAGTCAAGTATTACGCAAAACGAAGAAACTTTCATTTTTTTAAATTAAATTGCGAGAACTATTAATATCTTTATATGAATTTCCGATCAGATGTCAGCTTTAAGAAAATATTCTCAGACTAGAAAACTATCTTGAAGAATAACAGAAATAATTAAAGAATGAAATTTAATTCTCGAGTTTGAAGTGAAAATAATACAAATAAATAAATGGATAAAACACCTTGCAAACGTGCTGATTTCATACTGTCATGTCAATGTATCCTGATATTTTCCTGGCATTTTATGTCTTTATAATACAGTTAGAAGCAAGAATTTAAAAAATAAGTCAAGTATTACGCAAAACGAAGAAACTTTCATTTTTTAAAATTAAATTGCGAGAACTATTAATATCTTTATATGAATTTCCGATCAGATGTCAGCTTTAAGAAAATATTCTCAGACTAGAAAACTATCTTGAAGAATAACAGAAATAATTAAAGAATGAAATTTAATTCTCGAGTTTGAAGTGAAAATAATACAAATAAATAAATGGATAAAACACCTTGCAAACGTGCTGATTTCATACTGTCATGTCAATGTATCCTGATATTTTCCTGTCATACCAATACGTATGCAATATTACAAAAGCAAGATCATCTTGCCTAGACCTTGATTTCATGCTGTCATGACAACATCTTGATATTATCCTGTCATATCAATACGTATGCAAGATTACAAAAGCAAGATCATCTTGCCTAGACCTTGATTTCATGCTGTCATGACAACATCTTGATATTATCCTGTCATATCAATACGTATGCAATGTTACAAAAGCAGCCTACCTTGATATTTTCCTGATATTATGCTGCATACACCTTGTCAGTCAATATTGTGGCAGCCTGCTGACAGCATAAAGGGAGTAACATAACAACATTGAGGCAGTATTAATGCAAGATGATTTTTCTTGCATGTCAACCTTTATGCAATACTGAGGCAAGATATTTTGCTTACTGGTGGCTTATAAACCATATTTCAAAAGCATAAGAAAATAAAGTTCTAAGCCGGCCTACAATGGGAAAAATGATTGAAAACTAATTGAAAAAAAAGTCAAATATAATTTGAGGTTTAATTCTTCTAAAATATGTTTTATCAATTTTAAACTTTTTTTAAAAATAATTTTCTTATTTTTTGTCCTTGTTATGATTCAGCTACTGATTTGAGAGACAAGCCTTTTATGTGGTTGGGATTATTAGTATTACTTTTAAATCTCTTCTTCCTTGGGAAAGAATATTTTCTGTACGTCATTCATAGTGCTTATTTTCTTCTTTGTTACTTAGTTGTTCCGTTACATATCCTAATTTAGATATAATACAATTAAATTATCTACTTTTGCGGTTTTTCTTATTTGGTCTTATTGCTAATTGAAATTAACCTTTTTATTCTTTTTCTTTCTTTCTTTCTTTTTTTTTTTTTTGCATAGTTAATCTTTTCTTTTAGCTTGAGTCTTTTTTTTTTCCTCTCTTTTTTTTTCATATGCAGCAGCCGCCATCTACGGATATTTTCAGAATTTATTGTCAAAATGTTGATGCTTTGTAGTTTGTATTGTGATCAGAAACAGTGGTCTGAGCTACAGTTGTGGAGGTTGTAGGTGCATGATTATTTCACAGTTATGAACATTTTTTATATGGCTACAGTAATCAGGGTACACCCAATCTTCCACGTTGAAATTTATAACTTCATAAGTTATAACTGCTTCTGTACTAACGTTAAGTGCGTGCTTTTTCAATATTTAATTCGATTTCAAGCTCCAACATCCAGGTCTTGTTAAAAAAGTGGAGACCCATTCTCGAGAAAGTCCGTATATTTTCAAAGTTGCTGTTGTGTACTAGAAAAACAGTCGAGCATTCACACCCATATCGCACAGGTAGAATGAAAGGGGAATTTTTACAATGGTAATATGTGCTAATTAAGTGCCCCTTTCAATCTTCTTGTGTTATACATTGTACACTTATCCTGGTACAAATTGAGAACTCATTGTATATAGCTATCTCGTCGTGCATATAAGTTTAAAAAAACTCCACACGTAAAATTAATGCAAAGTAAAAACTAGCCAGCCATCCTTCTTTTCTACCAGTTCCTTTACAGAGATTTTAACTGCTGGGGAAAGGTAAAAGACACTAACTACAAATTTTGCTTTTTTGTCACCTATAATACGTTAATCTTATCTCATCAAAAACAACCCTTTTGTAAAAATTTCCCCGCCAAGAAAACCTTTAACTTTTCCGCACAAAAAAGAAAACCTGCATCCTAAACCCAAAAACCCTCAGTCATAAAAAGTTATGATATCTAGTTTGCCCGCCAAGTATCTGCCAAACTATCATCCTCCCTCTTCTCCTTTTTCATCACACCTACTTCCATTAGAACCTCCTCCCACCTTCAACTCCTCAGAAATATGGATAGATCTTTTAAATTGTTTATCTTGTTTGGCGGGAAGCTTTTTGCTCACCAAGCAACCACTTCACTTTGAAAAGCTTCCCGCCAAACAAGATTCAAAATTTTCTGTAAGTATGTACATTCAAAAAGAAATAAATGTCTTCCATGTGGCTTGAAGCAAAAAAAGAATTTCGTTCGTTAAAAGCAACACACTATAATTATTATTTCAACAGAATCTTTAATACAGAGCTGAAGTTGCAAATTTTTGAAAAATGAAAATGTTAAGTGAAACTATATATTAGGGTTAACAATCAATCATGCGTAAAATATGACGATAATGAAGCTTTCAGTCATAATTATTTCAAGCTATATGATTAAAAAAAGAAATAAATATTGGTACTTCCCTTATAAATTCAACCCTACATCTGCATCATTACGGTATACAAATTAAACTTTACTTTTCTATTTTATTCGTATATTTAGAATTAGGACCGCTGCACGAATGAACTTACCTCATCGACTTCAAAATGCATTTAGATGGTGATCATCCAAAAGAGCATACCCTACATTAAAAAAAAAAAAAAGATAATATTATCAAATACTCAATATGATTAAGAACTTTAGAATGAAAAACCACTTTTCCTGTATTGCTCTAATTTTGCTTTCAAAGCGATCGGCAGGCATCCAAAGTATAAACAGTTTCATGACAGCTTGTAGGTTTCGTGATTCGTGAGTATGACGTCACATAGATAGATGAATAGACTTCATTGTTGCTGAATTTTAACTAAACTAAAGACAAACCAGGCATTTTGACATTTTCCAGGGGGGTCAAAGGGTGTGTGCTCGATGCAAATTATAATGAAAAAAAAAAACAAATCCTAGCTGACTTACCACTCAAATTAAACCCCGATTTCATTTTCTGTCGAACCAGTGATATAAAACGTTCCAAGCGGGAAAACGTGAAATCGAGGTAGCGTTAAACATCTAAGCATACGTTTATGAGTTGACTCTTATCTAATGAAATAGTGGGGGAAATGTGTGATCTTAATTTGTTTCTTTTATGTTTAGATACAATTCCATTTATAGCATACCAACATCTTTTTTTGAAAAGTTACCTCTTAGGCTCTTAGTAAGCATTCAAATTAAAATCATTTTAGAGTTTTATTTATGCTTAGAATTGCTTGATCAGTTGTGGAGACACCTTCGATTATTTTCTTCTTTGTATTCATTATTATCATCGAAAGTGAGTAATAAATCTGATATTGTGACATGATGAGGCTATGATGAGACTATAGATGCATCACCAACTTCTAAACATATTTCTACAAGAGTGTCAGCAGCTCTAATCCTCAATTGTCATGAAGAAAGATTGGAGGACCAGAGGTAATCCCTCCAGCAGACAGAGAACTATTAGGACAAAAAGAGTGCCAGAGCGGCTTCAAGCAGCTCGAACAATTTAATGCTGGGGAAAAAAATCTTTGAAAAAAAAAAAGTTTATGAGCCTTGTTGATGCAAAAATTATTTTGATATGTTGTAGAAAATCGCGGACTTTCTGAAAAAGTTAACGTAACAACCGGTATATTTTAACATTATCAGTATACCCTTTTTCAGGGAGTAGCAGAAAATCGCCAGAAGCGGGATAACGTATGAAAACGGACAACGTAAAATCGGGGTTCCACTGTACACTGGTGTGCAAAAATTAAGGACGAGAGGGTTTTTTCAATATAACTTTGTACAAAAGCTTTCCAAATCAACTCATTTAATACCGTAAGATCCCCAATACGTAAGGACATGTGTAATGTAAGCAACACTTACTAAAAGAGAAATCAGAGGGATAAAAAGAAGCTTTATTGAAAAAGTAGCATGGAGCGCAATGCGACTGAAGGCCGAAACATCCCTGTGATGGGTGTCCAGCAAGAAACATCCGGTCTTTAGTAGGGGATATGATCTCCCCCGACTGCTAGGCAGGTTTGACAGCGTCTGCCCATGCTGAGAATGAGGGTGTTAATAAGTTGTTGAGGCATTGCTGCCCATTCGTCTTGCAGCGCCAATCGAAGCTCCCGATTAGTTACTGGTGGTAAGGTACGAGCTGCCAAGCCTAGAAAATCCCATACATGCTCGATGGGATTGAGATCCGGAGATCGTGCCGGCCAATCCATACGTTCAATATCCTCACTCTCTAAGAGCTGTTAGGCAGCTACTGTGCGATGACATGGTGCATATTCGTCCATGAAAAGGAACTGCGGACCCATAGCGCCTCTAAAAAGATGCACATATGGACGAAGAATCTCGTTACAATTACGGGTCCCGTTGACTGAACCTGTGTCGAAGATGTGAAGGTCTGTACGACTACCAAGCATGATGCCTCCCCAAACGAGAACACCGCGACCTCCATACCTGTCCCTTTTAATGATGTTCGAGGGATGATTGCGGCTTCCCCGCTCTCTCCAGAGGAGTATGCGATAAGAATCTCTACTCAGACTGAATCTGCTCTCATCTGTAAAGAGTACTCGTCCCCATTCATTGTCTCTCCAATTCCGGTGTTACCGGCACCACAGAGAACGCCTTCTCCGATGGGCAGGCGTTAGAGGTACACACCGTATAGGGCGTCGTGCAAACAGACCACCACCGTGCAGTTTTCTGGCCACGGTAAAACGCGATATCGGTCGTCCAGTCGCCTGTGTCGTGTGTCTAGCGATTTCTCCCGCTGTCTGCCGCCTGTTTCTTCTGGCCTGTAAGACAATACACCGGTCATCTGCGGGTGTTGTTCCTCGTGGACGACCACTACTGAACCCCCGGATAGCTGTTCCTGTAGTTTGAAATTGTCTCCAAAGTCGTGAAACGATGCTGTGAGCAATTCCGAACTCTGCAGCCACACTTGTCACAATGCGGCCTTCCTCCAACTTCCCAATGATTCGACCTCGGGTAAAAGCATCCAGATGTCGTCTAACAGATTGATTATTCGCCATTTCTCGCTGAGGCAGCAACTCGGTGTGATTTTAACTGCTATACGGCGTGCAATCTCTTTGCCAGAAATACTGATCTTACACCGACAACATGCTTTATACTACTCAGACACTCCCCCATTGCGTCTGCCTGCATATCTGCGCATGTGCTACCGTACATCACCTTACTTCCGATTTCCGATTCCGAGTCACAACTGACTACAACTGTATTTATGTCGAGGACTGCATACTAAGTGTCTTGCCTCCATTATTTTTTATACCGATAGATGGCAGCACCATCACCGGATCGTACAGTTAATGAGAATTTAGAACTAGTCCAGGAGCTAATAGCTATCGTTTCACTTGGAGGACATTGAGACCACGAGCATATTTAACGTCGCCCAGTCCCCTTTAATGACGACGGTGGATCTTCGACCATCGAGGTTCGAACTCAGGACCCTCCGGCCCCGAATCCGACACTCTACCCATCGGGCAACCACGGCCCATCACCTTACTTAATCTCCTGATTGGTCTTTCTGTCCGCTCTGCCTTTTCGTTCTGCTGATATGCTAATTTTTCGACTTCGTCCTTAATTTTTGCACACCAGTGCTGTAGTTTTCTGAAGGCCCCCTCCTGAGTCCTACCCATGACACTGTCTGAAGCCTGAAAAAAAAAAAAAAAAAAAAAAAAAAACAATTGGATAGGGGTATAATAGGGGGAAGCGGTGCCGTAATTAGGGACGTTAAACCATCCCTCGAAGTGCAGTCCTCCAGAATAAATCTTTTGAAAGAGAGAGAGAGACTTTTGCAAATCCGGAAGAAACCGAGAAGATGACAGGAAAGAAAGAGTTATAAAAATTTCACACAATTTTCCAAGAACTGAATGTGAGAATTATCAGCTCTTTGTCTTGAGTTTCCTTCATGTAGAGTCTTGTCGCTATATAAAATCGTAGTATAGCTTCTACAAGGACGCTACTCAAACCTAGGGACTCTAGGGATAGGGACTCTACTCAAATCATGGGAGTGTTGCGAGAATGATAGTTTCCTCCGAAGAGAAGCAAAGCGCTGCTAAACTCGAGCAGCAACTTTCACTTTCAGAATGAGCAGAATGATGTATGTAAACAAAACCAGTGACGATGAAGATCGAAGCCGAAGTTCAAAATTTTTACCATTTTCACTCGCGTTTATTATTAATTTTTAGCAGTTCGGAATCTGATTCATCTGAATCTGATACAGATTTCATTGAATCTGAATCTGATACAGATTCCACTGAATCGTCATCTTCTTCCGAAGATGATATTCTGCTTTGTATTGATGTGAGGGAAAAAATTCCTCGCATGGAAGGTTATTTTGAAGACGTTGTGAGCCAAATGGGGTATTTAAAAGCCATTTTCGTCTCTCTGCACGGCACTATAGTCTGTACATACATACCATGGAAACAATTGAATAGATAGTATGGAAGTGTTTCATATATTTATCTAACTATGGAAACTCATGTAATTATTGCGTACTTTCTCTTCAACAGGGCTTGATCTATCGCCAGGGTTCGCCGATATATATCATGATATCGTGATATATATCCGATATTTATTTTGAAAATATCATGATATTTTGATTTTTTCGATATTTATTTTGAAGTACAGTATTTTCAATATAAAAATCATATTAATCGTAGTACTATTGTTCATTTATTATTAAGAATAACCAAAATGTTATGTACTATATTTTATGATGTGTATTAATTCATCATTAATATAATAAAGTAATATAACATTCCTTTTTATTTTATATTTGTAAAATTATTAGTAATTTTAAAATTTTGTTTCATATTAAATACCAAACGTTGGTCAAAAAAAGAAAATGTCTAACTACTTTTCACTTTTCACTCCAGAGTTCCCCGTACCTACCACTATTTGTGACTTAACCAGTGAGATGGGACTCTGAAGGCAGCTCTGACTTTTGATCCAGACCAAAAGCTGAACAATCCTTGGTCCAGCACCCTCAGAGGTATCGTTTCACTTGGAGCACTTTGTGACCACTAGCATATTTAACGTCCAGTAGTCAACATTAACCCTCAACAGGAGAGGTGAAAAAGTAGGACGTAACAGGGGACGTGAGATCTCAGAGACCGCTCTATTTGCAAATTTTTAAAATATTGTGTAATTATGATATATTCCTCTAATTTCCCACAGATGTTCTTTGAACTTTTATTAGCAAGGAGAAAAAAATATTTTTGAATTTTTAATCGGTATATACCTTTTCCGAGGAAATTTTGTTAGAGTCGTAAGATTTTTTGAGAAAATCATATGCTGAAGTAAATAACTATCTACTCACAATAAAAATGAATCTATTATTTATTAATGATTTCATTTTTGTTCTTTTATACAGAACATTTTAGTGCCAGAAAATTGGTTATATCACGTTACGGGAAATTTTTGACAGCCCTTTAATTGTTAGTATTTCACATCTTATTTGAAGGAATAATTCAGCCGTCATTGTCCCTAGAAAATCATTGCGTAACGTTTGTGAAAATTTCAAACAACTCTCAACCTAATCTAGAACATTTTGCATCACTTCCGCATAATGCGGATAAGATTAAATGAACCTATATATGCGGTTTCTAACATTAAGAGCCACTACTGCCGAAAATTGTAATACTGAAGGGCAGGTGTGGTCTCACAAACCACTTCTAAGAATGCAATGAAATTTAAACCAGATGCACTTGCCAAAAGAAACTGATTAGCATGGGGGGTGTTCAAGGTCACAGAAGAAAAAGTTATTAGGGAAAACCATTCAATCAGTCTGAAAATGAAATAGGGGTGACCGGATGAACTTTTGAGCAGTTTGGGTACAGATGTGATATACCCCCCCCCCCCCTTGGCAACATCCGATTTTTTTGCACAAAATTGAAATATTTTTCTCGCCAATGAGGCGATAATTTTTTAAGCATGGCATCCCTGGTGAAACTAAATTGGGAACAAATCTGATATACCCCCCTCTTGGCGACTTTTTCCTGTTGGCGCCAAAAAAGCGTCGCCAAGAAAACTATGTATGACGTCATAAGTCATACATCGTTCTTAGCGATGCTTTTTTAGCGCCAACTAGAAAAATTCAAATTATGTCATTAATTATTTAATGAAATTAATGCATTAATTTTTTTCCGTTGTTTCTCCGGGATACGAGCCCTCGGTCTCATAGTACTTTCGTAATGAGACCTCGGCTCGCCGGCCCTGCCTCGGTCTCATTACGAAAGTACTATGAGACCTCGGGCTCGCCAGGACCTCGCTGCCGCTCGGTCCGTTATCCCTCCGACTTTTAATATACATCACAGTCGGATATAAGTCACAGATCTCCTCCGTTCAGTATACAATAAAGTCACAGATTTTATGTGAAATTAACACCATTTTTGTGCTACAAAAATGCCAACCAGACCAAAATACAAACTACCAGAAACACACTAAAAACACAATAATTCAAAATATGTTCACTTACCTTTTTTACTTTTCTTTTACTTCCTCACGTGAGGCAGTGCACATATGTTCCGCTCTTAGGGAAATTATCCCATTTTTTATTATCATTACTTTACAAAAGTATTTAAATTATGTTTGTTTTGACAAAAAAAATTCCAAAAAAAACAACCTTATTTTACTTGTATTTTGTACTCCACCCAATTAATTTCGCGAATTATTTCCAAAAACTTTACAAACATATCCTCATTTTTGTATTCACAATTTTTCATTGAAAAATTTCAATTGATACATTTGGACAACATCACAAACCGAACTCATAATTAAAATAGAAAATTCAACTAAATTAACATTAAAAAACAACAAGAAAAAGAATACTCTAAAATAAAGTTTGAATTGAAACTTTATTTTAGAGTATTCAACTTAAAATCTCCCTAAGAGCGGAACATATGAGCACCTACCTCCTACCACAGAGACACGTGCAAAAAGACAGACTTCAAGAAACTACTTTCCAGCGTACAAGTTGCAAAACCAGGGTTGCCAAGTTATCGCCTTATTGGCGATTTTCGTATCGAGCGAAAAATTAAAATCTCGCCAAGAGGGGGGCATATCAGAGGAGAGCCCTAAATTGTGTTTGGCAACGCGAAGGCAATCTTGTTCAAACTTGTTTACTTGGGTTGTTTACTCTGTTTTACGCAGAGATACGTGTTGTTTCGTGCGATATACCTTACAGGAAAGCTTATTTTGTGCTAGTTTAAATTCAGTAGTTGTGTTTTGAAGTAAAAACTTTAGAAAATGCCAGTTTCTTCAAACTTGAGCGTTAATTAAAAGTTAACTCCAACGTGGTGTGTATTTGTAACGTGCCATTGTCGTATGATGTTTTGTTTTGCACTGAGTGTGAGGATTTATACCATAAAAAGGTAAGTTCTTTATTTTAGAATTCAAAAATAAAACTCTCACTTCCGAAATTCTTTGTTTTTACAAATTCTTGAGGGTTTCTTGTAGTTTTTAACTTTATTTTTACTGTATGTAAATTAATTTTACAAAAATAGTACGGTTATTTTGTTCTAAAAGTTAATTCTTATCGATGCCATGAATTATTTAGACATTCAATGAACGTGCCTCCTTTGGGTACTGAATTTCTGAAAATAAGTTGACAGCATTTTATAAAAATATAAAGGTGTTATTTTATGTAAAATATAATAGGTATTTTGAAGGCATGTCTGGATAGCAAATAAATGTATGGTATTTTTGTATTGTTTATGTTTAGGATGGTTCTGTTGAGACATTTTTACTTTTCATACATCATACATTTGAGTAACTAAGCGCTTTCTTGGCTTAAGTAGTTATTGATTTTGGGGATGTTTTCCGCTTTAAACATCGCAATTTGAATCACTTTGCTCTTTTTTAGCAGAGTATGAGAAAAGTTTTCGTTCGATGAAATGCATGTTGGAAAATAGCTTTTATTTCTATTGGTACATATTTCATTGGTGAGCTGTTATAGTAATTTTTCAATTTAAGCATTTTAAATACTTTCTAGTAATTGTTCTTTGTATACAAAAACTTTCTAGTTTCTGGTATTTTTGAAGCGTATATTCGTGATGTTTTTTGTTGTTGTTTTATGGTTGTTTTTATATATATTGCTTTCTGAAGTGCTTTGATCATGTTTTTTATCTGATTTTTTCCTGTTGGCTCTAAAAAAGCATCGCTAAGAACGATGTATGACATATGTCGTCATACATCGTTTTCTTGGCGACGCTTTCTTGGCGCCAACAGGAAAAAGTCGCCAAGGGTGGGGTATATCACATCAGTTCCGCGGCTTGTGAGACCGCACTTCCCCTGTTAACTGTTAATGAAGACGGTGGATCTTCGACCAGCGAGGACCGAACCCGGAACCCTTTGGTCACAAGTCCGACGCCTTACCAATCATGCTTTGTTTTTAAATCATATTACTGTGTAAAAGTAGCTAACAGAAGAAAAATGAGTAAAACAGCTAATGCTAAACTAATTCCATTAAATTGTAAAAAATGTTAAATGAAATATTAGTCATAAATAATAAAAGAAACCGTTATTTTAAGTCTAGATATTGCAATAATAATGTAAGAAAATAAAGAGTGCTTTGAGGATGCGTTTACTATTTTGAAGACTAGTTTATGTTGATTAAAAATATCGGATACATATCAAAATATCCAATAAATATCAAAATATCGGATATTTTGGAAATTTCATGATATTTTCAAACTCTGTTTATTGCACCAAGGAAATTGACACAACTCAAAAATTGGAACAAACGCACTAGCTATTGAATTTAAAATCTAAATTAAATGCTTTTCATTGCCATAGTTTGCTTTCAAAATTGGTGTGTTGGTGATACATTTTTCAATTTTCATAGTTTAGAAGAAATATTTTTGAACTTAAGTTGCATTTATTAACATTTATTTAGTTTGTGTGTGTTTGTCACTGGCATGACCACAGAACTTTTCTGATAAAATAATAATAATAATAATAAAAACTCAATAAATGAATAAAATATTTTAAAAAAGTAAATACAGTAACCCCTCATTATATTGTACTTTTCAGGTGACAAAGAAAAAGTGTGATATATCCGAAAGCACATTATAACCAAGGTCATTAAAAGTATTTATCCATCCAACATACAAAGATATTAATATTCGTTCTTTTTGACGTGATTTTCAAATGGTTTCGATGTAGCTCGCGAATGTTGCCATCAAACGTATTAAAATTTAAACAAGAAGATTAAAATAAATTTTAGCGTCAGAAAGGTAGAAACATCAAATGGCGAATGAAGATGATCTTTCTTAGCTACCACGAGATAAGAATGAGCATTCCAATACCCTCTTATGCCCAACAGACTTTCTAATTCCTTCAACTTGTTGTAGAAAAGATGTAAAAAGTAAAAACAACCAGATTGTTTCCAGAAAACTCTTCCACTCATCCTGATCATTCTTCCTTTCTTTGATGCAAATCCCGATTTGAAAACCAAGCAGAATTCTTTTCTGTACTAAAAAGCAGTGAGAGAGGGTGTATGTTCTTTTTCCTACTTGGGCCAGTATGACAGTTGCCTGCTGTCTCTCGCTCATTGTAAAAGCTAATAGCTTCCAAACTATGTTAATAGTTTCCAAATGAAATGTTAATAGTTTCCAAACTATATCTTAAACTAAAATATGCTGCCGGTATGTACATTTGAGATGACAGGAATTGCCGCTACTTTTCCAGTGAATTCAGAAGAATAGAAGAATCATTGTCTTGTTCATTGACAAAATAAAGAAGAGACCTTTTCTGAGCAATACCATATGTTTTAAGCTTAATGCAAGTTTTTTTTTTAGGTTTTAATATTTTATTTTGGGAGACAGAAGAAGAGAACAATATATCCGAATGAGTGATATATCAAGGTGCGCTATAACTAGGGGCTACTGTATAAAAAAGAGAGAGAAACATAAAAAAGGGTTGAGAAAATGGGGGTGGGAGGAATTTGTGCCTTTGAATTTGGAGGCCAATTGATGCCGCCTCTATGGTCATCTCTTTTTTTTGGAGAAAAATCAGTAATTGTATGTTCTTTTGTGTGTACCGTGCAGCTCTCTTCATGGAGAACTAGTTGCTTAAACACACTGCACGCAAAAATTCGCTGATCCAGCTCTGCACTCATTTTTTGCACAAGAAGGTATTGCTGTTGCCTATAGCGTAACTAGGGATTGACAGCAGTGGCTTTTGCCAGGGGGCGTAGCAGCTAGGGGGGCAGCATTTCAACTGATTTAAAAACAAATAATAATTTTTTTAAAAAAAAATGATCAAATGAGAAGAGAAATGCTTTTATAAATTTTCATTAAAAAAAAGTCTCTCAAGAAAAAGAGCTAGAGGGGAAAGTAAAACAATCCTTAAATCTCAAAAAAATAAAAATAAAAGGGGGATGGGAAGTTCTACCTGTGGTGTGAAATTCTATTCCGGATTCATTGAGTTAGCTAATGACTTAGAAATACGATTTGCACACCAGGGAGCGGGTGGTGGAGGCGTTGTATGCGGGTTGATTCCATTTTTTTGGGGGGAGTGGGCGCCATTCTGTCGGGTATAGTTTGAAGTGTTTCTTGGGGGGGGGGGGGTAAGTATTTATTCTCATAATAATCTCTAATAAAAAGTCTTTGTTGTACAAAATATTGTAGGCCTTAATTAGGGAATATATAGTACTTTTCTTTTGCCGGTATGTAAATGATCGTGCTTTAAAGTCGATTTCAGATTGGCATTGTTTTTTGTATTTTCTTTTGCTTTCCTAATTATAATATAATTTTTTAAATGCTTTTATAATTTTTATTTAAAAAATAAATAAAATTTCTTTCTTTCTTTTAGTAAATGTGTAAATTATATTTGTTGTACATTTTCCTAATGGTTTGAAACAAATTGTATTAAAGTTTAATCTGTTTAAAAAATATAATGATAGATAAATTGTTATAAACAGAACTGAAATTTTTTTATTCTCATTTGGTTCAAGAACATACTTTATTTATATTTAGTTAATGGATTGCAAATATTCTTGGTTTTATTAAATTTATGTGAAATGGTGGGCGGAGAACTAAAATTTTTGGGAAGGGGAGAATTCTGAATATGTTGAATGAAATCCCTATTTTACCGAATGATAAAATTTTGAGTATGCAGATATATATATACATAACATCTGCTGCGAAAGAAAATTGACCATCATTGAAAACAATATCAAAATATAAAATAAGAATATTAAAGAAACAATATTGTCTTTTAATTTATCGAATCAATTAGTCAAATGTTCCCCCCAAAAAATTTTTTTGGGAGGTGAAAGTGACCTCCGGTGACTTCCCATCGGGACGATGCTGTGTGTTTTGTGAGGTGTGGGGGGGGGGGGGTGCAATTTCTAAAGTTCGCCAGGGGTGCCTGACCCCCTAGGTACGCTACTGACTGTTGTTTTCAAACACATATTAAATTCTCTTTTTGCGCGAAAACAGTATTTGACCAGTCATGTAACGAATTCAAATTTACTGCATAAACGTTTATATATTCTGGTGCAAAAAAAATTTATCAAGTAGTTAATACATTTTGTAGCCAGGGTTGTCCTATTTTGTCCGTGCCGGAAAAAACCGTCCTGGACAAAATGTCATTTTGTCCTTTTTTTTCATTGAATTGAAAGTTTTTGCATTGAAGTTTGAAAATAATAAAATTAATTTTATAGATTCTTCCTATTCAAGTTATATTTAAATATAAAAAATAGCATACATAAATGTATATATAAAACAATTGATTGAAAAATATTTTAAAGTGAAAATGAAAAAATTAAGATCGGTTGAAGTTTATGTAAGTGTAAATATGTAAATCGAATGAGTGTTAATAAGTTATAATGCAGGTAATAGCATTTATGAAAATAAACACATCAGCTGTACATATTAAGATTTTTATTTGTGATGTGAACGTTTATTGCCCATAATAAATGCATTTATAAAATTTAAAAGTAGAAATAAAACATTTTTAAAGGTTTTAGTCTCAAAACATTAAAAATCACATTTAAAAAAAAAGGGAAACTACAGTCGAGTCCCGACTTACGCGAGGGATGCGTTCCAAGACCCTTCGCGGAAGTTGAAATTTAGAGTTGTGGAAAAGGGTATGTGTAAAAACTTTTATAAACATACCCATACGATTAAAGACATTTGTAAACACGACCTAAAAGTGTTTTAAAAACCATTTCTTAACTATACATTACCGTTTTTAAACAAAAAATTGAATTTTTTATTTATTGTAGTTAAAAAAAAAATCGATTTATTTAACATGAAAAAATGCTACGATACACAAAATCAATGATCAATGGGAGAAAGGCGTAAAATAAACCACTAACGGTAGGTACAAAATGTAGTAAGAAAAACAAATGCACTATAGTTGTTGAAACTTTCTCTTTTTCCTTCTATCTTTACAAACTTTAAATGAAACAGCGCTCAGTAGGTGTCATTATACTTCATCAACTTTCCCATATAGAATGAAAAAAATAAATGGAAAATGAGGAGTAGTTCTTTGTGTAAGCGATGTTTCAGTACGGTGTGGGAACTTCCACCCTCAGCGATGCCAAAGGGATGAAGGTCCATTCAGGAAAAAACCGCGATTCCCTTCGCAAAATTTTCATGTTGCGGGTGAAGAATTCGTGTTAGGAATAAAATTCTTTACCGGGGAAAAAAATCGCGTTGTATAGCCATTTCGCGTAAGTCGAATCGCGTTTGTAGCGGGAGTCGACTATACTTGATAATATTAATAAAGGAAATGATGACATGAAGTGAAATCTGTTCTTGTAATACAAATACAAATGTGATGATCAGCAACAGGCTCTGTATTCAGCTAGACTGTTTCTTATCAATTCATTAGTCCCCAATGAAGATTAATGGTCATTTTAAAGCTATCTGCTCCCTTGCTCATTATAGTCTCTTTCGGTTACACTGTTCTGAGTACCCACAACCCCAACTAAAGTAGTAATTTGTATGACATTAATGTATCAATAAAAACATACAGAGTACATAAATATTTGTATAATATATATATAGGGTGTATATTTATATAACATACATATAAATATGGGGTGACATCCAATGAAATCTCGAAAAATATAACAGTGAAATGTTTTTAGTCTATAAATCTTTGTTTTGTATGTATGTCTCTAAGCATTTCATTTGACTTTTCCATTGAGTTTAATTTCTACTACCATATATATTCTCTTTTAAGTCTATTAATTGATTACAAAAAATGAGGTTTAAAGGTAGGGGTCGACTTATACGCAGGTCGGAATTTTCGAAATATTTCCCTGATTTTTTCTTTAAAAAAACCACTCGGGAAACACAAACATTTTCCCGAGTTTAGTCAAACCCTTTTAAGCACAATGCTAAAGAAGTAAATACTTAATTATTCTGCTATGATTTTACATGGTCTGACTTTGAAGTAAAGAATAAGTAATTACAGTAAACGGACGACTACGTGAAATGTGCGAGGATCACCGTATTCTCGAATTGATGCTGGTTTTTTTTTAAATATTGTAATATGGCTACAGCATAAAATTTTATTGATATAAAATCAGAATAAAAGGCAACAATTAAAAAAATCGTAACTGCAAAATCGAACCCTTTACAAAATTTGCAATCGGAAAAATGAACTTTTTTGTGCAAAAGAATAAAAATCGGACGTTTTTTAATATAAAAATGTTCATTACATTACATTTTTTCTACTTTTAAATTCAAAATCAGCACCAAAATGCTTCTGTTTTGTTGAAACAGTAGAGACTCGACTTATACGTGAGTTTTTTGATTTTTTCTTGATTTGTCCCCTCAAGGTGGGATCAGATTAACTTCTATACAAGTATATACGGTATGTATATAATAGTGTAATCATGCCCAATAGCTTATTCCACCTTGTTGAGTTTTATTACTTTAAAGTAAATTATGATCTAAAATTTGTTGCACCAATGTGTAATTAAAATTTTTTTTGGATTTAATAAACTCTAAAGTTAACAATCATTCTATATTATTTAAATGATTGATTCATAATGTATTAGAATTATATACTGGTTTTTTTACCCCATAACAATACATTTATGTATGGATAATCGCTTGATTTTTCATTTCGTCCATTTGGTCCAATTTCTTCCAGCGTCCTGGACTTTTTATAAAAAAGTGGACAAAATAGCAACCCTGTTTGTAGCCTTTAAGAATATTATTTTTTTGCAGTGGCGATTGTAGATTACATTTTATTTGCGACTTTTTTCATTTATTCACCTGAAAGTTATTCTAAAATGCACTGTCGCATGCATTTCTAATTGTTAACATGTAATAAACACTATAATATATTATAGACCGCATAAGTGCATGCAGTCCTTTTATTTTGTAGAGTCAGATAGTCATCGGATAGTGATAGAGATCTTATATAAAAGTATCATTTTTCCCTGATGGAATAATTCTGGTGTTATATAAATTAATTATCAAATAGTAATGAACTAATTAGTTAAGTAAAATGATTATTTGATAAAAATTTTTAAATTGCATTTAAGTTTAGTTTTTGCAAACAACATAATAATCATAATTTTTAAACACTATTTTCCCCCTGGATTACATGTCTGGAACCACCTTTGCCTCCAACCATGTACCTCAACAAAAAGATATCCTGGCTACGGTCTTGCCCCAGGTGCTAGAAGCACGACCAGTTTAGATTCCATGACATCTTCCCTCCACTCATCATCCGTATCGCCACTATTTTCGACTCGCTCATCAATAGAAATCTTATTTTTTATTGGATCTCCACAAATGATATAATTAAAATGGTGAAAAGGAATACTAGTGAGGAAAGCTCCACCACCTGGGAAAACACAAAAGTATGCTACTGTCTTTCAGCATATGCTGTTCATTAATAACAACAATTGGTTATATACAAAAAATAGGTTTCGGGATGTGGTGTTCTCTAGATTGAGGGCCAGAACTTGATTGACCAATGATAATCTGGTTAAAATCAATAGAGCTTTCTTAGGCATGGTGAAATTGATTCTGCAGATCACTTTTTGTTGTCATGTTGTTTGTTATGAGAGGCAGAGAGAGTTGCAAAGAATGGTCCATGATTGTGCTCCTATTTCCCTTGGGTCAGTTTTGTGGTTGGATAAGGAGGGCTTTTCGGTTGGTTAGAGCTCTCTGTCAATTTGTTGCTGGTTGCGGATGTTTCTAGCATTTCGGTTGTTGTATTGGGATTCTGAAATTTTCCTTTTCGCTTCAGGGGATGATTGGAGGCAAAGCCGAAGTAATGCAGCAGAGGTCTCAATAAACAAAGAAAGAAAGAAGAAAGTACACGAAACATGAGATCTCCATTAAAGAGATTTCGGGTAAAGAAAACATTCATAGTAAATTTTGCACATAATTTTTTTTATCTAGTTATCCGTTCTCTGGTCTTGTTTTGTGCAATAAATGTTCTGTGTTTAGTTTTGAACTATTTGGTCTTCAATCATGATGAAAGAATGTTGTCACACAAATTTACACACTCATGACATATATATTTATAATTATCAGCTTAATGTTCAATTTTTAACATTTCAAAGTGGTTTTAATATTTGGTTTTATTTAAAACTTCTGAACATGTAATAAGTTTTCTTTTATTTTGATGCATTTGAAAGTTATCCTTTACCCTAAAATCAATCCGACTATGGCTCTTAGACTCCAACTTGACCTCCCTGTGTCCTGGTTTCTTGGTTGGTCCAGGTAGTTCGTTACGTAAATGTTTTAAAATGGTTGTAAAAGTTATTTGTGCTACCTGTGTAATGAATAAAGTTATTTTTCCAGGAAGGGTCCCATGATTTGCCTCTGTGGGATGTGCACTATTTTGCTATTTACAAAAGTAGTCACAGCAAATAAAGGTAAAGATGCATCAAACTCACCACATTCAGTGATCAGATAGATCCCTCTTTTATTAGCTTTTACCATGGGGTGAGGAAATTTAAAGAGAAGACACGCCTATGGTGAAAAGGAGATAAAATTGAAGTCACAGTTATTTGATACATTGGCCAGAAAATGGACGGGTTATGATATTGCAGATAAATAAAAGAGGTGACGAATTGGTTTACATTTTAACTCACGTTTTGACAAAGAGTAATATATAAATGACACCCTATACTAATAAATTGAAACTTGAAGTTGCACCGATGATATCCCAAGATCCTTTGGTTCTCGCTAAAGAGCTTGGGATACATTGATTCAAAACATTTCATTATTGAATCTCAACTGGTAGTTAATGTAAACTTAGGTATTGTTCTAAGTTTATGAAGCTTGTTCATGAAACTGCATTTAATCATAAACAAATCCACCAGCTCCTTCTGGCAATGGGGCCTTTTTATCATTACCCCTTCTATTTTCAGGCCAAGGTATCCCAAAACTGCGACCTGGAAACTCAACTCAAATAAAGACCTGGAAAGAACTCAACAGCATAACTAAAGAAATTAAACATTTTACCCAATAAGAATACAAAGTCAAATTCTAAGAAAATATATATGATTAAGTATTCTAAGCAAAACTAATGACTATCAAAGACAAGATTGCTGGATTAACAATTATAAATTAGCTGGATGTTATATGAACTGAATTGAAATGATGAATTAACAAAAAGCAATAGTGCTATCAATAATTACAGACATTTTATGATTAAAAATTTACTGAAATTCAATGAAGTCAAAATTATCATTGGGATGGCAGAAACTTAATTTCATCTACCCATTTTGATAGATCTGGTTCATTATTGCTTATTGAAATTCACTATATTGATTTCAAAAGTTTTAATGTTTTAAAATAGTGTAGTGATAAGTATTTATCTTTACATGATAAAGCTGAAAAAAAGTCCAATCCTGTTACACATTTAAAGTAAAAATTAAAGAATTTTTAGAGATCACTCCCTTTTATCATGTAAGGTATTGAAGCTATAAGACAAGAATAGCTTTATTGTGGATTGTTGGCCCTCATTGCAGTTGATTAGGAGCACACTGTACCAGGATAATTGAATTTCTGTGAAGTAGAATTCTTACCATATAAATCAAATACTTTCAGAGTTGAAGTTGAGTAGACCTGTTCATGACCTTTCAAATATTTTTTTTCATTGTTGTTTATCCTTTTATGCTGTTGTTTATCCTTTTAGGCATGAAATAACACCCTTTAGTCACAGTCAGCATTACAATTGTACTAGCTGATACATTATGCAAAGTAAAAAAAAAGACATATTAGATGTTACAAATATCATATGAATGTATGAAAGAAAATCCACAATAGAGTGAATATTCAAAAGTCAGGTGCTAAATCAGAATGGGCAAATGTAACTATTTCTTTGTATTGATGAAGTAGTTAAGAGCCAGTTTTTATAATAGTCAGGCAGGTCAGATACATGCCATTTTTGATTTTGCTAAAAATTTTACAGTGGTTTCTTTGAATGATTTTAGAACACACATATTTTTTCTTTTCTTCCCAAAAAATTTTTTGTCGCCCACAAAAATTCCGAAAGTTGGTCCCAACTTAGGGTTTTTCTCAAATCAATATTTTTTAATATTCAATTATATCTGTGCATAGAGCATCAGTAAAAGTAATCTTTGTGAATACAACATAATATTTAGTGCCTCAAATGAAATATATTGTAAATTTTATGGCTGACCTTCAGTGGACCCTGGCAGGGGTAGCTAAACTGTGCCGAAGGAAGTGAAAATGTGTCATGTTTGAGGCATTATGGTTCCATGCACTGATGTTCAACCATAGCTTTTGCGAGCAATTTGTGTAGTGCAGAACTATGGGCAAATTCTTTTCAAGAACACAATACGTATTTCAAAACAGTAAAATTAACTATTTAGTTTTAACTTCAATCAACATATCCGGGTTTAAACTTTCCTCCAGGGACTTTCAGATACTATTTAAAAAACTGATATGATCAAAAACTTACCATAAAAGAGCTATAGACTTGCAAATAGATTGATTATGCTTATTTGCATACTCTATAAAATGATAACTGGAAGCAAAGTGAAAAAAAAGCAATTATATTGCAGTAAAAACATAAGTTATTTGTAACACTTTTTTGAAGGTGTTTTAGGTATATTATTAATTACTTTAATTAAGATACCTTTTTTTTCGTTTGTACTGTACATTATAGTTCGTTGACATTCATTTAGGCTGTACATCATAGTGACAAAAATTATTTTCTTTGCACTAAACTACCATCATAGCAAACAATTACTAAGTCATATTTTATTACTGATGATAAAGCAATACTATGACATTATAAAACAAGGGTACAGTTGCCTAACTGACTAGTGGGACAATAAAAAAAAAAGCAAGACAAAGCATTATAGCTTGAGTACAACTAACTAGATGCGTCATTAACTCTTATGCAATTTCCTTATCTTGAAGTCCATTTTATCAGCCTGCAGAACCATTGCCCATAGTTATGTCACTTTTTTGTGAAAAGACATACACTCTAGTTTAAAATGTAGGCATCAAGTTCTATACTAACCCTCAGTGCACTGAGATACAGGCCTCTAAAAAGTACATTTTTTATCATATTTTGATGTTTTTCTTTCATTTTGCTTCTAGTTATCATATTATAAAGTATACGAGTAAGCATAATCAGTCTATTTGCGAGTTTGTAGCTCTTTTATGGTAAGTTATTAATCATACTAGTTTTTAAATAATAACTGGAAGTCCCTGGAGGAAAATTTAAACCCCGATATGTTGACTGAATTGAAAACTGAATAGTTCATTTTACTGTTTTGAAATACGTATTATGTTCTTGAAAAGAAGTTGTCTATAGTTCTGTCACTCGTTTGAAAATACACATACTCTAGTTTGAAATGCAGGCATTCAGTTCTACACTGACCCTCAGTGAACTGAGATAAAGGCTCGTGAAAACTGCAACTTTTAGCATTTTTCGATACAAAAACTCCCATTTTTTGGCAGCGCAGAGGGTGAGCCATGCAACTAATGAGGATATTGAATAGTTTATATATATTCTTACACAAATTACATACCAAAACCATGGTTGAGCCTGAATGCAGGGAACGAGATGGCTTGAAACATGGCACTTTTTTCATTTTTTTTTTCGACAAAGTTTAGTGACCCCTGAAAAGCTGTACTGAAGCTCAGCCACAAAATTTAAAATATATTTCAATTTAGGTACTGAATGTCATATTGTCAACACAATAATTTTTTTGGCTGATGCTTAATACACAGAAATAATCACATTTTAAAAAACACTGATTTGGAAAAACCTCTACGTCGGGCTCGACTTTACAAATTTTTACAGGTCACCAAAAAGTTTTTTAGAGGAAAAGAAAAAATACGTGTTTTCTAAAATCTTTAAAAGAATCCACTATAAAAATTTGAGCAAAATCAAAAATGGTGTATATCTGAACTCCCCATTTCTGCCTGGTTCTTATAAAAACTGGCTCTTAATTGCAAACTTGGAAACACTTGTGTACAATTTTTAATGCAAAGTTGACCCCGGTAATGTTTCACTTTTTTGTAGTATATAAATTTTCTTTAAAATTATGTTTGTGAAAAATTAAATATTATTTCTCTAGTTGTTACAATTTCTTTGCAATCAAGTTGCTGTTTATTTTACTATACAATAAATAATGAACACTGTTGTTGTACAGACAAATCTGTGAGGTGTAAGGAAAAATGACTTTCACAATGAAAAGTAGCACTTTTTCATCAAAAAGTGCAGTTTTCCTTTAAAAAAAGGGGGGGGGGAGCTTATTTCAAGCCAGTTCTACTATTAGATATTTAGTTGACTGGTTTTAATTAATATACACTGAAAATGACTACTTACTGCTTTATAACCTCTAGTAGATAATATTCGTATTTGTTGGTTTTATTTTAATATAGCATCTTCATAAGTTTATAGTTAGTTGCATTACACTGAGAATTGTGTGTGCAGAAATTTAACATAAGTGAAAGAAATTACATAAATTTAAAAACATTATTCTGAGTAATTGGAATAAAAAAAGAAAAGGTTCATATTAAAAATTGTTTTTCAAGAATATTTTTCTGTGTTAAATTACGTGTTTTCCCCCTTGCTTTATGGATTTAAACCTAGTTTTTCTTTTTTTAGATTTGTGATTATTACATCAGGATACTAAAAAAAGAAAAGAAAGAAAAAAAAAATGCTTAGTTTCCTGGGAGCATGCATGACTCTTTTATACAGAAAGCTTCAATTGTGAGTGATTAATGATCAAAATGCTTGATCATGGCTTTTAGGTAAATTTAAACATTGAAGTTTTCTTTTCTATTCTAATGTAAATGTTTTTTGCTGCTTTTTGCTTAGCATTTGTCAACACATAAACGGGCAAGTTCTGACCAAACTTACATAAATTTATCATGTTCTTAAAATGACAATGTTGTAAAACACAATTGAGTTCTTGTTCCTTTATATTTCATGTTCTCACAAAAATGCTACATTATTTGGTATACTGGTCTTAACTATCAACCATTGGCTCAAGTTGACTGCTGTGAACTTTCCCAATACAAGCATTGGCAAAGAAATCCTCTTAAGATTCCTGTCAATGTTATTTCTGTCTTTTTCTGCAATTATCTTTTCTAGATCTGTACCAAATACTAGAGATGGACAATGAGCAAATTTGCTGATTCCCAATTAATCAGCAAAAAATAATCAGCCTGTTCCAGTTAATTATAATTTTAAAAATTACAATTTTTTTATCAATCATAAGTAGGGGCATTCCACCGTCATTTGCCGAACAATCAGACACTTAAATTTCGCCACCATTTTGTCATATCTCTTAATATTTTGATTAAACAGGGGTAAGCACATTTTGTAATCTTTACATTTTGAGGCAGTGAGAATATTTATTCCTCTTACTAAATAGAAAAATCAAACCCATTGAAATAAATCATGATAAAAATAAATATTTAATTCATATTGCTAATAAATTAATATTAAGATAAAATCTTCAAAAATACTAAATGTTATCAAGGAGCTCCCTTAAATACAAAGTATCTATTCATGGATCTGGCAAGGAAATTTGGGTCTGTTAACCCGTTTGGCAAAAATTCAAACTATGCTCGTGTGCGGCTTGGTTTCGAAATGAAATGTTTACTATCAGAGAAATGTTTACTATCAGAGGGCATTACTTTTCTGTGGTCCTTATCTGTCCTCTGTTTAAATGATTATTCTCAAACATTAGTATTTCTCTCTGTGTGGTCAGAATAAGGTCCGTCAAGTGTATGTGATTTATTGGATTTCATGAAAGAAAATCTAAACATGTGCTAACAGGTGAAAAGAGAAACTCATACTCATTTTGAAGCGGTTGTTTGTAGTTTCAATTCCATTTTTAAATGAGGTTTCACCGCAGATATTCTAGCAAGGGGTTTTACTTTTAGATTCATTTTTGTAGCCATAGTGAATGCATTATCTTTCCGAGGAGGAAACATCTCAATTTATGACTGATCCATCTATGGATCTTTTGGGCTGCACTGAAACAATTATAAATTATTGGAGTTCCTCATACAGTAGTTACTTTCCATAATCATACGCTGAAAAAAAAGGCAAAGAACTCACACGGAGATGTGTAGTTTGCTCAAAGCACAATAAAAGACTTAACATTACGTATGAGTGTAGTAGACAAAAGAAAAACATGCTCCTTCCATACTCTATCCCAGAAACCATTCCATCTGCAGATGAACCCATTTGCACAGACATCCAGTCCGGCCAGTTCATAAGTAATAGGCTTGGTTGAGTCTTGATGAAGTCTCCATGCTTTGCTTCAGCCACGGCAAATCTAAGTCGTACACAGGAACGGCAAAGTCCCAACTTAAACAACTACAATGCATGTTCCATTTACTGCACGGCCTAGCAAGCCGACCGAAGACACATCAGAATACACTTAACGTCATCTTAAATTAAACTGAAGATGATTATGCTTTTACTGAAGCACTTTGTTTGAATCCTCCAATAATCAGGGCAGAAAACTTTTATGAACATACCTGCTTTTCTAGCAGGGCGAATGCAACACTCAACTCATATTTTAAATTCCATCCACTTTCTCTTAGAGAAAAAATAAATTAAGAGCCCAATAGCTGGCTCACAGGAGCAAAATATCCGCACCAAAAGTAACACCAACCTACTGCAGTGGCGGTAAAGACCAAAAAGAGAAAAAGTGAGTGAAAGAACACTTTTATGTTAACGTTAAACATACATAACTGCACAACACAACGCTTATTTTGCATGATCTGATTTAAATATACACAACCCTTAGAAATTCAACTGTGAAAACTTTCAAAACAATTTTTCACATTAGCATCAACAACCTCCTAGTATGTTACTCCACACATTGCTGTGACGTCATACCACTTCCACCAGTAAACACGTGAGTAACAGTTGGTTCTTTAGACACTAAGACATAAAAATTCGCGTACGCCGGTTCAGGAGAGTGGAATAATTTACCAAGTTAAAGACAAAAACAAGTTCTTTCATTTAAAAACACTTTTTAGCTTTTTAGAAATTTCTCCAAGAACTAAAATGGAGCCATTTTCCTAACAGAGGAAAAACAATTGCACTTTAATATTATGAAATACATAAAGAATATTGTAACAATAAATATTTCAAGACTGGATGAAAAATTTCAAAGCATGGAGCAACGTGCAGTGCGCATTTTAAAAGCATTGAGGAAGTTTGGAACTTTCTTCTAATTAGTCAATTTGTGTGATGCCTGTTTTTCTAAGTATGGACTTACCTTGGTATGATGAACATTTATTTCTTTTACTGGGACTTTTTCCATTGTTATGGCATTTTTCAAGAGGGTGGACTTTTATGAACTTGAATAAATTTTAATGGAATATGTTTGGGGAGTTCACAATCTAAATTATTTGAGTGTATGACATTTGTTTTTACCCATGTTAAATGTATTTTTCCTGTTTACACATTTTACTCTGTTTTATTAATAAATTGTTGTTTATTTTGAGAAATGAGTATGTAATTCTTTTCCTCCAGACAGATCATTCCACAAATTTTCTTTCAGCTTGCATCAACCCATTTTCAGTTCCTCAAACTTCAGGTCTTTCATCCGCCGCAGCGGCTGGGGCTCCAACATCCTCTATTGTACAAAATATATTGTTTAATTTTGGTATTTTTAGTTATAATAAAAAAACAATGTATTTTGTATTTTTATTGTTGAATATCAATTATATTCACCAATTTTTTTGTTATGATTAAAAATTATGATACATTTTATCATATATTAAAAAATGGTATCATTTCTAAGTTAAATGTACATTTTATCCATGATTATGTAATTTGTACTTTCCCAAATTGCGTATTTAGCTTAGCGGGAAAAATTGCCCCCACCTTTACTCACAGTTCACGTGTAACAGCTGCCGTCCTGAGGGGGCTCTATCTTCTGCTGGCTGCTGTCCCAAATGGGTTAACTGACATTTTACAAAATTCCAATAAACCAAAACGGACCTTTCACAAAATCCTAATCAAACAAAACAGACCCTTCACAAAATTCTGATAAACCAAAACAGATCTTTCACAAATTGTTTATTGAAAGAGCAAATCTGAAATCTAAATATTGCATATTTTGGCATATAAACTGAGTTTTCGAAACCTTTCTAAAAGTTAAATTTGAGGGATGAGCTTATTCAGGATCTGCTAATTTTGAAAAAAAAAAAAAAAAAAAACATACTTTTGTGATGCTCTTGCAAGCAATAAATTAAAACTGCCAAATAAATATAATGTGTGGTTTTTCTTTAAAAGAAATTAATAGCTGAAAGTCAGTTTCGTTTCAAATAATTTTGCATGTTTGTTTTATCGTAGCTGTTTTGCAGTGGTGTTGATATAAACTTCTCTGAAAAGGCAGCATTAGCACATTTCCCCTCTCATGATTTAAACAACTATAATAAAAATAATAACAATATATGTCAGCGAAATGAACTTGGAACTGAAAAAGATAGTAGGGGCGGGGAGAAAATGTGGTCGCTTCAGATAGGGTTACCAGTTTTAAAATTATCGTCACTTATTTTAGTGTTTGGATTCAACCTTTCTAGTGACTTGATTAGAAATTAATTCCCATCATTTTACCAACTTGGCAATATTTGCGTTTTTACGGTGCAATGTTAAACATTATCTAGCAGGAGAAAATTATATTGGTTTGAATTTTCATTGCTAACAAGGATGATTAACTTTAATAAACTGATTTATTTAGCGGTTTTATACTTTTGGATGCCTTCATTTTGAAAAATGCAATCGGTTTACATCTGATATGAGAATCATATTTTATTCTTTTTTCAAGCTAACTTCACATTATTAGGATGCAAATAAATGAAAAGACTCTTTACTTATGTTTATAACGCTCATTTCAATTTTTTTAAAGTGAAATTCCATTTTATTTTATGAGTCAAAAATTAAAATGCTGAACCAATGGTTTAATTTTATTTTTGCTTCCACTGTGTCGATAAATATAAAGGATATCTTTTGCATAGGCCTCTAAAATACAATTTCATAACAATTTTACAAGAAATAGATATTTTATAAGCTGTCTTTATAACTTTGACGCCTTCACTTTGAGGATTGCAATATGTTTGCACCTGCTACGGGAATCGAATTATTTGAATTTTTGATGTTTTGTACTCTATGTTAAAAGGTAAACAAATAAAATATCTTTTTTATTTTTGCTAAAATTACAAAATTTATAAGTTTAACAAACGAAATTCGTTACTCTTTAAGAGTGTCTTGGGTCATAAAGTTAAATGCTGAACCCCTCCCTGCCTGATTTTTTTTCAATTATTTTCAATGCCATACCTATAACATTTCTAATATAATTCAACGCAATGTATATACTTGAGGGGTGTTCATCTCCCAAAGAGCAATGCCACTCTCCCCCCCCCCCCCCAAATACTAGGAAAATACTCAAGAATGATATGCTCAACAGAAAAGAGGAAAACACACAACTAAATGTTTCAATGATGCAGTTTGCGCTATCTCAAAATGTTAAAATTTTGGTTTAACAATTTTTTTTTTGTTTGAAAAATAATTTGATTTTTCACAAAATGATTTAATTTTTCACAAAAAAACGGACCTTGTGAAAAATCCTGGACAGACTCCTGTTATATTTATGCATGTGATGCAGTGTTGCTTAAATTTTAAATATTCAACTATTCCATTCAAAATGATTTCTTTATTTTGTATATGTAACTGTTCCTTCATTTTATTCCTGAAAAGCTATAATGCTTCTACTAAGTATATGAATAAAGAGCAAAATTGCTTTTCTTTGCTTTAAAAAATGTTTTTGTACTGTCTCATTTTTAATTTAATGTATATCAAAGTCCCTCTCAACTCAACAGTAATTTCCTTTTATCATTTGAAAATACTAAATACACTGGCCTCAAAAAGTTAAGGTACAACCAGTTTTTCACATCTAATTTGCAAATGAATGATTGTAGAAACAAAAAATTTGGAGGATATGTGCAATAAATAGTTCCTTATTGAATGCGTCATAGAAATTGGTATAAGTGTGTCAAAAAAACGATTTATAACAAAAAGAACAATTTTTGCGGAAAAGTCCATTCTTGAAGAAAACAGAACATTACAGTGTTATGCAGTAAAATGTCATAGAAGCAATACAAAAAAGGGTTCTAATAGAGAATGTGTACGTCCCTAACTTGAATGCATTGGCGGCATCGATTTTCCATGCTGTTTATTAAGTTGTTGGACACCAGAATAGGAAGCAAAGACGAGACTCAGAGTAAACTTTGTTCTAGCTCATGTAACAACCTTTAAGGAGGATTTAAAGCAGCAACCTGTCTGCCAAAATAGTCGCAAAGATGCTCGATCGGATTCAGGTCTGGAGATCGAGCTGGCCATTCCATTCGTTCGAAACTGATTCCTTAACAATCCGAGCTCAGTGAGGTCGTGGGTTATCACTCAGACTGAAGTCATTACCAGTAACACCAGCATATGGGCTGACATATGGATCAAGGATCTCAGACCAGTCAGAGTTCCTCCATGGAACACATGCTGGTCAGTGTGAGTACCGAGCGAGATCCCTGCCCAAACCATGATTCCACCACCTCTATAATTGTGTCATTCAACAGCGTTGGATTGATTGTATCTAGTGCACTGTTCCCTGTTGGGCTTAGAAGCCTTTATTCAGTATCTTAGAGCACTTTTAATTTAATTACAAATGTTTAAGTGTATTTTTTTTTTTTTTTGAAACTTACCTCCATTATGTTTTGCCACTCCGCGTCCTGTGTCCCAGCGACGGATAGCTGAAATTGATTCGGGCATGATGAATCATCCTATGACGTAACACCCGATGGTTGAGATGTTTTTGGCTACTTTGAGCCAAAAGAACGAATAGAAAGTTTGTTAAATCACTCAATCAGGAATAGTTGAGATGTATATTTTCAATGCAAAGTAGGGTGTGTCATGGGATGACGTATCGCGGTCATAAAACGTATAAATAGATTGTTCGAAATATTTTCTGTGCTTGATTACTCGTATTTACTCCCCATTGGCATCTTGCCATTTTTTGTTGGTCTTTAACGGTTTGGCAACCGTGCTGGGTTGTCGTTGATGGAAGTTGCGGCGTGCTCGAGTCGCTGTTGAAGTAATGTTTTGAATTCAAGCAGGACTTGAAATAAGTTTTACTCAGTGTTAAGTGTTATTTAAAAGTTTTAAATTACTCCTTTTGGTGGTTTAAAATGTCACCATTGCTGAAGGTGATGCAGTAGTTGCTAAAAATATGTAGTTTACAGCAACTAGGCCTAATTCTTAAACTTGGCCTGTACCCGGATCGACTTACCGGTGCTTCTATGGATGAATGGAACTGCCTTCAGTTTAAATCATCGATGTGGAACAGAGTGACGTTCCTGATTGAATTTCCTGGTTTTTTCAACGGTGTTTCTGGTGATATGTGTGCTCAAGTTGTTGTTCCGGTGTATGGGGGAAGTTCTTCTCTAACCTAGCAAGCCTATCCGCTGGTGAATGATGGGACTGTTAGCTGAACCCTCAACTCTGTTACGCTATTGATGCTTTATTCAAAATTCTTCGGCAAAGTAAACATGCGCATTTGGTGCAGGAAGGTGACATTTTGCAATTTCTTTAATATTTCCCTTTATTCAAATATGTTTGTTTGTCTAACAATTTAACTTTGAAATTTTTGTGATAATTGGAGGGTTTACAATCTAAATTATTTTGGTACTCAACAAAACTATTTTCATATTGTATACTGTGATATTTTTGAATAAATGTTATTTATTTAAACTATTTTGAGTATGTTTTATTTCTTATTGGCAGACTGCGCGGCTTTTTGATGTTTGGGTTCTGTAAACTTTTTATTTAGTTCAATGAACTTAAGGTAAAAACAGAAGACAAATCCCCCAACATTCCCTCCAGATCAGTAGATGCCCTGAATCACTCTCCAATGTAAATCGTGACTCGTCTGTGAACAGCACAGAGGCCTATTGCTGCTGGGTCCAGGAAACATGTTCTCTTGTCCAGCATAAGCGGATCATCCGCGTTGGTCCATTGAGGGAACACACACAACATGTCGTCTTGCATAGAGAGCTGCATTGTGAAGACAATTTCACACCCTAGTAGCAGAGATTCTTCTTCCTGATGCTGCAAAGTGGTCTGCAATGAGCAGCGGCACAGTAGTGGTTCTTTTTCGGGCCGAAAGAACTAGAAAACAGTCTTCTGGAGGTGATGCAGCTTGTGGTCGTCCTGGAACAGGTCTCCTGGACACATAATCTTCGGATTGGTATTGATCCAAAGTCGCTGAACAACACTACAAGACACATTGATGTCTAGCAGCATCAGCTTGCAACAATCCATTTTCAACCCATCCAACTGCCCGCCACCTTAACAAATCGAGTGAACGACGATTTTTTAAACTCTATTGACTATTGCCACCGAAACTGCCAACAACAGTTGAAAATCAAAACAACTTACACACAAAAGTACTAAAGCTTGATATATGCATATTTTTTTCTCACTGAAGAAGATACGTTATTTTCTATATTAAAAAAAAGTGTTAGCAATCGTTTTTTATAAATGGTTTTAAAGTTCGTTATTATCATTCATGCAAACTATGCATTTAATTGTTACTGCCATTTTTTTTTACGGTGAGCTTTGAAAAACATGTGGTGCCTTAACTTTTGGAGGCTCGTGTAGTTGGAGATTACAATTTGTATTTTATATTATTCAAACTTAAAGTGCTCATAAACCTTTCCTAAATTATGTTCTGCTAACAATTTGAGATGCATCAAATTACTAGTGCCGACTTCATGGGGCATGGAGGGGCTCGGGCACCCCTAACAATTTGTGTTTGTGTTTCGAGTGGCAAATACTTTTGATTGATTAGTGCTTTATGTGAATACAAGTTTCTTTTTGCTGAACGAGTGTCAAAAAAAAAATTGTGACATTTTTGAGAAATTTGCATGCCTACATGAAATTTTAAATATTAAGGCAAAGACTATTTAATACAATAAAAGATGTTCTTGTTCGCCTATACTTACCTTCTTCAGGATGTACTGCTTTGCGGTGAATCAAATATGAGGGAGGAATTTGGTTGACCTGAAAAGTTGGTTTTTAAATTTACAGCCATAAACAATCTATGTCCACTGCATGGCTTCAGGGCAGTAGCCTAGGGGTGGGGGCCCAGGGCAGTAGCCGACTTCATGGGGCATGGAGGGGCTCGGGCACCCCTAACAATTTGTGTTTGTGTTTCGAGTGGCAAGTACTTTTGATTGATTAGTGCTTTATGTGAATACAAGTTTCTTTTTGCTGAACGAGTGTCAAAAAAAATTGTGACATTTTTGAGAAATTTGCATGCCTACATGAAATTTTAAATATTAAGGCAAAGACTATTTAATACAATAAAAGATGTTCTTGTTCGCCTATACTTACCTTCTTCAGGATGTACTGCTTTGCGGTGAATCAAATATGAGGGGGGAATTTGGTTGACCTCAAAAGTTGGTTTTTAAATTTACAGCCATAAACAATCTATGTCCACTGCATGGCTCCAGGGCAGTAGCCTAGGGGTGGCATTAGGGAGCAATGCCCTACCTTTTGTGATTGATGTTCTACGTATAGAATTACACTTTAACCGTTTACATTCTGAACTATTGATGGATGATCAGATTTGAATAATGTTTTGAGTTTATGTCTGTTTAAGTCCAGTAAATACAGAAATTGCATAAAATTTCCGATTGTTTTTTTTTTTTCTAAATGCGTTTTTTAGTATGTTCCAATTTTGGAACATTGGCACTTTGCATGAAGTTTTTTTTTTTTTTTTTTAAAATAAATATTCTATATTTGGAAATGCGTGTCATATAGTTTCAATATTTTCCAATTGAATGAACTTGTGAATATTACTCTCCTTCACCATTTGAAGTCAGTTTTCATTTTTTTCCTTTTTTTATTTCCTAATCATACTAACTTTTGCTTTTCCTCTGATTTTCATGATAAATTTTCAGCAGTGTTTGTGAAAAAAATGTCTAGCCATCGACATACATCGGTGGATGTAATCAGCTCTAAATCATTTTCTAAAATATCTTCTTCCTAAGTAATATTGCCTGGTTCATCAGGGGGTAGTTGGCATACTCCGTGTCTGATAAACTTAAATTTGATAATGTTTCTAAATGCGCCATAGCTTGTTCTACTGCAATAAATCTCTTTGACATTATTTATCATTTATAAACAGAGGCTGTCTGTTCATGTCATCACACTTTTTTTGCCATTTCTGACCCCCTCCCCCTATTTGTCACAATTGTCATGCTTCACCCAATCTTTTATAAATCTTACACCTGTCTTTTGCACTTTCACCTGCTGTTAGCGATGTATGACCAATGTACTTGCTACCTGCTTCTTCTGTCAGTGCTGCATGTGCTTCAAATGCTAACAATGTCATCTTTGTGGCTGTCAAAATACAAACTCTTTACAGCTGCCCCTTTAACTGCTCTTAAATCCTTTTCTCTTAGCTCACTCTTTTTTTTATCAACTTCACTCCTATAATTGCAGCATTTCCTGTCAGGGGTTTTCTCTCTATTGAGAATCTGGCAAAAGCGGATCGTAAAGTCGAGAGAAAGAAATGGTTTGAGAAAAGGAAGAATGTTTACTTTGAATGTGAAGATTGCAAAACTGAGCCTCATGTCATCTGCTTTTCTCTATGACTAAGCTTTTCATACATTTTTAGAAAAACTTTCGAAACAGTAAATTGTCTTTTGTAAAAAATGCAATTTTGTTTTTCTTTACTTTTTATTGCCAAATAAAATCTGACTGTGATATTCATAGCACGAATTTATGGTATTACCTTAAAAAGCATTTCTTTTTTCTTGAAAAGTACTTAAGTTTTTTACTCAGTAAGAGTATTAACTCTTCCAGGGTACCCATCCTGCCAAGGCGATTTTGCACCTTCTCAAATATTACAGAGCATCCCCCAGAAAGAGAAACTCCTAAAATGAGATCAAAACCCCTTTGAAAACTCTCCCCTCCCCTTAAATTTTCAATGGCGCAGTCCACACCCTAGATCTCCCCCCCCCCTCCTCCTCTTGGGCACCTCTGGTACAGTCATAGAAAAAAAAAACGAAACACTTTTAATTATTCAGCCATTATACATGCTAGGTAGGAAAGAAAGATGTCATCCGACTTGGTTTAAAGTCTTCTTTAAAACTACGTAGGTAAAATTTTGATAAGGGACCATATACAAAGCAAAATGAGCACCAACTCTTGATTTTTCGAATGGGAACCCCTAATTTTTGCTACATAATTATGTTTAGACCACAAAATACAGCCAGGGTACGAAATTTCACTGCATCCCGTGCAGTAGAACAGGAGTTATTAACGAAAAACGTTTTAGGGACCGTCACCACATTGAAAACGTTTCTTTCAAGGTCACGGCTTAAACGGAATGTAAGCACTTAAAAAACCGAGATTATCCAGCTCAATTCATGATTTTTTGAATTTCTCTTTTTTTTCCGTAATTCGATACTTTTTAGCCGATTATGTAGCGGCAAAAAGCGATTTACAGTCGAAAACTTTTTTTTTTTTTTTTAAAGTTAAAATATTTAAATATTTATTGATTTTTGTCTATCTGGATTAACCTAAGAAAAATGGATGGGGTTTGGCGGGTCCATCGTATAGATCGTTGTTTAGTAAATCGAATAATGACAAATTAAAAGTAATGGAACTTTTTGCCTTTTTTAATATGAACCTATTGGATTGCTTATATAATCATTCAGCAAATTAGCCTCATAGAAATGTAAATATGCAACCTTATAACTAGAAATATGATGTGAATATGTTTGAAAAATGTATTGCACCTATGTTACAGGTTTATTTTGGAATGAACAGAAAGTCTTTTGATGTAAAATGGAATTGCGCGTTTTTAATTTCGCAGAACATCGGCAGAAGATTGGGTCATCGAACACAAAAATATAAAAAATGTACCGCACTACGTGGTAAGACGCAGCATTAAATAGATTGGAGACTCGAGTGAAGCAAGGTCAATTTATTCCGTGAAAATTTGCTCTAAATACATAAAATGAACGAAGTATCAATCTAAAAAATAAAACAGAAACAGAATATAATTACCCGTTAATAAGCAAACCGTTCATACTCGAACTTTATTTGGGAAAAATTTGGTTATTTGAATTAACACAGTGGACAAACACAGTAATAGTTCTAGCGGCTTTTTTGTAATGAAAAAAAGAGACTTTGTTTCAAATCCAAATTTGATGATAAAGATCATAATGCGTGGTACTATTTAAAAAGCATAACACAATCAGCGGTTTTAGTTAACATGTAATGTCTCTTAAAAGCAATTTAGGAAAGTAATTTCCCAATGCTGTTTCTAGCAACGAGATTCGAGATGGTCCAACCCGTAATTTAAAAAGACAAAAGTTATTTTAGCTTAAACCAAGGTGAACCGAAATCTGACTTCTTGTTATTTCTCTGATTTTGTAAACAAAACTTAGCATTATTTGATTTTGTTTCGCGCACTATATACCTGCAAACTAACATTTTTTGTAATATCAGGCAGGCGCGCCTATAGCAATACTATACGCAGCATACCCGACAGGTGGATTGATCTATCCAGCCAAAACTACAATTTCGTCCTCGCTGTAGATTTCTCAGACTGGAATCGAAACTAATCGTGCGAGAGGCAGAAGTCACCTTATTGAAGCTGAGAGTTCGAATAAACTGGTAGGTAAAGTAAATTTATCTGCTGTATGTTTAAGGCATCTCACTGGTGAGATAAATTTTCTTCATCCACCAGTCTGTAGGCACTCTCAGCTTCAATGACATGACACCTGCTTCAATGTTTGGTTAAATCTAGTTCAGGGCAGTTGTGCTCATTATTAAGACCCACAGCAGCCATCGAATGGGATAACTAAACCGCAATTATATCGCAGTGAAGACGCGGGCCACATTTAGCCTTTGAAGCTGGTGCGTGTGGCCCGTTGTTTGCTTTAAGATTAAGATCAGAAAGTAGGATTAATTCCAGTGTCATAAAGTTGGAGACGAATATTCAGATATTGGATTCTGAAAAACATGCATTTAATAAGATAGGCATATAGAAGTTGATAACAATAATTTATTATAACTCTTTTTTCGTCGATATTTTTCCATGTTATTCAAAAATGAAAATAATTTGAAATTTTATCTTTTTCTTGCGAGGATGATTTTAATGGAAATACACGGACAAAATGACCGAGAAAGTAAATAGAAAAATAAGTATTTTAATTACAGTTAAGAATAGTCAAAAACTCAACTTAATCTAACACGCAAATTAATGTTTTGTTAAATCTTTGACTAGGTCAAAAAAAAAAAAAAAAAGTTCACAATTAGCTACAACTACTACTTTTGTGCAGAATACAGCTCAAAGCACGCGGCCCACTAATGCGACTGACATTTCCCTTCTTACATCTTAACACATTGAAAATTATTTAAACACTATACAAAAAATAATAATAATAAAAATAATTTCTAAAAACCAGTAAACTTATCTAAGAGCAAATATTTTTCACCCATCTGAATACTGTTAAAGTCGAAACTTCACACTGTCGGCTATTTTTCGAGTGCTTTTTCCCGATTTTGGCAAGGCAATAATTTTTCCTTTTAGTAAATTATCACCGGAAAGAGCCATTAATTCTACACTGTCTATTGCAACATGACTAGCAAGACAATGAGGTTTTGTTGTATGTTTCTGTGAAAAAGTTGTGCATGTTAATTTTTTTGATCAATCACGATTGCTTATTGCTTTCATTTCACCGTCCTTGATGTTGTGGTTCCTTTTTTAGCTTGACCAGCACCACCGCCCACCGGCCTCTGCAGGCGCGGCTCCGAGCACTGCCTCCTGAAATCCGTTTCTCTTGGTCGATGGCGTCCATGTCCTACACACACGCGCGCTCATACTCATACACATACACACACACGACTTCACACTCATACACTCACACACGCCTACGTGCATACACACAGGTCTATGCACGTACACAAGCCTACTTCACTTACACACACAACTATGCACACGTAACCGTCCAGGATAAAATAAAAAATTTAAATTAATTTGAATTCTGAAATTTTGAATGCAAATTATGTTTTTTGCAATCATGAACTGAGACCCTACTCATTGGAGTTATTGTTTCTGGAAACAGCTCCTGCCCCCCCCCCCCCAAGCCTGCCTCTCCTCCTGGGCGTGCATAGTTGTGTGCGTAAGTGTGTAGGCTTGTGTGTGTGCGTAGACCTGTGTGTATGCACGTAGGCGTGTGTGAGTGTGTGAGCGTGCGTGTGTGTAGGACATGGACGCCTCCGACCAGGAGAAGCGGATAGCTCAAGACCGGAGCAGCCGCGCCGCGCCGCCTGCAGAGGACGGTGGGCGGTGGTGCTGCAGAGGCTTCTGGTCCAAACTAAAAAAGGCACGGAACATCAAAAACAGTCAAATGAGAACAATAAGCAATCGTGATTGCTCAAAAAAAAAAAAAAAAAAAAAAAAAAAAAAAAAAAAAAAAAAAACAGAAGTATTTTAAGTGTAGCTTTTAATTGAAAAAGTTCTATAAAATATTCTTTTATTAGACAATGAAGTAGTGTTTCGCATTATTTAAACATTGACGTCTGAACGATATCCACAAAAAAACTGACGGTTGCAATATTGTGTTGTTCTTCTGCAGAGACAGCGAAAAAATTTATGTATTTAAAAAATTCATAGACGGCAACCTCTAATATAGAAAAACCACGTTATAATTGGTTTGCTTATTTTGTTGAACAATTTTTTTCTTTTTTCACGAAGAAACCAACTTTCATAATTTCTGTTTTAAAAAAGTATACGGTCCCCTAAAGTAGGAAAAAATAAATTTTTAAGCATAGCGCAAAAACTACTGAATATTTTGAGCTCAAATTTTGGATTCCCACATAAAAGCTCTTCCAGATTGTTTTTCTGTTAAAATTTAATATGGTTTCAGATCATATTTTTTTCAAAAAATATTAAAATAATTCATAAAAAAACTAAAATTACATTTTAGGTGTTGTAAATTATATATTTATTATTGGGTTGATTCATATTTTGATATAAAAAAACAATCTTTGCCGTGCCTAATCTAGTTTTTGTGTTATGAGTAAAAATATCAAAATACGTTTTAACATTACGAGAGGAATTTTTCAAAATTCGATTCTGAAGTAACGGCTGGATCGAGTCAAACAAAACTTTGCATACAAAGTTAGAAAAGGATGCTGATCACAAATATGTGATAAAAAAAGGGGATTCTCATTGAAAAATTTGAAGTTGATGCTCGTTTTAATATGAAGACGACCCCTTAACAACAATTTTTTACCATAATTATGTAGAACTTTTTATTTCTGAAACAATGACACCTTACACGTGTCTCTAGTGTTAATAGTCTTTGAATACGATCGAGTGTTTCGTTTTTTTTTTTCTATGACTGTACCATAAACAGTGCAGTTCCATGTTAATTGAATTTTTAAACTTTTTTTTCAAGAGCAGTAAAAACAGAACATAACAACAGTGAAAGGAGTTTACTGCTCAACCTAAAAACCAAAATGAAGACGCCTCTTGATCAGTAAAACCAGTATCTTAAGGAAGGAGTTAACAGCGTACTTATTACTAGCAATCGCATCACTTCATACAGTTCCAGAGTTCCAGTATGTTGACTGAATTGCATTTTGAAGCTTATCAAAATAATTTTTCCCCATCATTTCTTAAGATCAGAGATTTTTTAATATTCTTTCTGGAGTTACATACAGTCCTTAAAATAAAATATTAACAGTTGAATCATTGTTCTTGAACAGTACACAGTACAGTGCTTTCCTATTATGAGTTCTTGATTACAACACTCAAAAATTGCAGTTGATGCATTTAGGTTAATTCCAAAAAAATTAAAATTGAGGGAAGATGAAACATAGGCACTATAGTAAAAGCTATTCACATAAAGCTGTATATCGCCTATTTCTTCTTTCATATTTTTAATAATTTTAATTGACTGCTTTAAAATCAACCAAAATATAAAGATATTAAGATTAACGACAATTTATGAGTGTTGTAATCAAGAAATCATTGGCTTATTTTATTTCATACTTCTTTTTTTCACTCCCCTCATCAAACCGATATGGTCTAGATATCATTCGGGGGCGGGGGGGGGAGTGGAGGAGTTCATTTCATACTTTTTAGTGTGAACCAAGCTTATAGAAATAGAATTTAGAAATTTAAATATATATATATACATATATTGTCATATTTCTATTTTTTAAATCTATTTTTAGGTGCAGATTTAACTATTATTATTCTGGTAAAGTTGGATCTGTCCATCATGCACACATTCTCCAATGACAAACTCCCCATAAAGATTCCCTTAGGATAGCATCTGATTGGTAATCTGCATACGATTTGAATAAGCAGTTCATGACACCATTAAAGGATGGCCATCTAAGCTCTAACTGAACAAAATACAATTTTATTCAGTCAAGAACTAGAACTGCTGTGGAGTAAAGTTTTGTTTTCTTGAAAGGCAGATTTTGTCAACTAAAATATGTCAATATGAAAAGTGCCAATAAAACTCCAGTTTTTATTATGACTTACTGTGTGCTATATAATGTATGCCAAAATGGGCAAGACACTCATTTTTTCAATAGCAGGTGAAAATTACTCTCAGAGAGAAGGGGATTCATCTTCAAACAGTATTATACATGTACGAGCCGTTCGGGGAAACGGAATAAAATTAATGTTGTCATTATATAACTTAAATAAAAGTTATGATTGCTAATGTATATACACTCTGTTGCAAAAACATATATGCACCCAGAAGAAATTGAGCTACACTCACGAAACTTGGCAGGTATGTAGTGTATAAGGAAATAATAAGATGATTAAAAATTCAGAATGAAAGATAATTTTATTAAGCAGTTACAGCATGCAAAAGGTTACAAATCAGTAAGTAGTGAAGCCACTTCTGGCAGCTATACAAGCCAAAACCCGACGTGGCATCAAATCAATTAGGTCACTTATGACCCCCTGCGGAAGATCATGCCATAATCTTTGCAACTGCGTCGTTAATTCCCTGTATCGCGTGATGGCTGAAGTTGCCTTCCCAGCACGTCCCAGACATACTCGGTTGGCGAATGGTCTGGTGACCTGGCAGGCCATGAGAGTACGTCGTGTCCCTGAAGACAATGTTGAGAGAGTCGCGCAGGACAAGCATTGTCCTGCTGATAAATGGCACCTGGGGGACTTGATAGCATGGACAGAACAATTGGTGTTAAAATGCTGTCCACGTATCTGCGAGCTGTCAAAGTGCCTTGGAGAACAACTGGAGGTAATCGTGTGTCCCAAGAAATCGCTCCCCACACTGTCGCACCTTGTGAAATGGCTGTATTCCGCTCGACAACAAATGCCGGATCGGAGCGCTGGCCGGTGCACCTCCATACACGTGCACGGTGATCATCAGCACTGAGACTGAAACGGGATTCATCGCTGAAGATCACATGCCTCCAGTCTGTTACACTCCAAGCTGCCCTAGGTCGGCAAAAATCTAGTCGACACTGCCTGTGATGTGGGGCCAGGGGCAAGCGTCTTAATAGACGTCGTCTAAGCCAACTTCGGCCAGTCGTCTCCTAATACTTTCCCTTGATACCACCGGATGCCTTGAAGGAGTTAATTGGCGTTGAATCGATGCTAGCGACGTTGTTGGTGCCAATGTGGCCGCTTTTCTGATTGCGCGATTCTCGCGTTCATTTGTGTTCCTGGGACGCCCTACCCTCAGCGAAGGTAGATTCTCCCTTCCGTGATCCACTGTTGCCAACACTGAGCAACTTCCATATCACTCCGACCGAGGTGGTGGCCGATACTCCTGTTAGACCAACCTGCTTCTCTGAGACCTATTATACGGTCCCTATCAAACTCCGTCAGATGTTCGTACTGCCGCGGGTTACATCTTAGAGGCATCTTAAGTCGCAATACAGTCTACTGAAGTCAACAGATTCGATTGAATAACCCTACGGCACAAGTACTCATGCTTTTAAACTCTCCCACCTCTGCAACTCACATGCTCATAGCGCGCTTAGCCTTGTTTCATTGGCGTTGAAATTTTAATCATTTGCATATCGGCTACCAACCTGCATTTGTGCCGAGTTTCATGATTGTGGCTCTAATTCTTCTAGGTGCATATATTTTTTTGCGACAGAGTGTACTTTCATGAAAATAAAAAATTTGTCATTGTCACAAACTTAAATTAGTCATGATTGTTTATGCACATTCATGTAAATGAATTTTATCATTATCAAACTGAAAATTGAGTTATGATTGTTAGTGTACAAATTAAATATTTGCCATTAATGCATACATTTTCGTTTTATGATTTTTTTTCCCTCTTCAAAATTGAAGCAAGAAAAAGCATTGGATTGCAAGAGTAAGAAATAAAACTTTTTTTAAAACTTGATTATTGACAATAAGGTCATATTTTCATTACCAAAGGCTGTAGAATAATTCTGACAGTCATTGTTGCACATTTTAACATTTGAACGCCCCGCAGGCATCTCGAGTCGAAGAAAAAGAAAATTCATTGTGGTACCCCAAGCTAATTCACCACAAAAATAAATTCCTCCTAGCTCATTTTCTGCAGGCAATAGCATCATTTTTTACAGCACTTAGAAGTAAAAATACCAGTTTTTCATTGTAAAAATATTAAAAGTTTTGCTGTTTTAAAATTATGTTCAAGTTTAAAAAAAAAAAAAGAATTTCTTACCTGTAGAAAGTCAACAAATATAATCTTTTTTTTTTTTTTTTTTGGGAGGGAGGATTTTAGATGATCCAGTAATTACTTATAATTGCTTCTTTTTTTTCTTGAGACGTCCATGGAAAGTTGCTGTCAATAGCTCATTTCTTCATATAAATGCATGAAAATTTCACAGAATATTTTTGAAATGTTACTTTATTATGAGCTAAGTATATAAATATATACAGTAGATCCACGTTATACGCGGTTTAAGATTTGACACCTTTATTTTATTTTACGCAGTTGAGTTTCGGTTTTACACGGAAGCGGCAATGCAAACAGATAAAATTTGCCCCTCTTTCAAAATCCAAATTCCTAAAGATTTCAGATTACATGTAATAAACTGCATTTTGGCGTGCTAATTATTGAGCTTGGGCCACTGGAGACATTTTATGCGATCGGTTCCAGAGGTCTTTCGAGAAGTAAAATTATTCAACTCAAACAGTTCAGAACTCACTGAAAGAGCTTTTAGGAGTGACAAAGGAGTACAAAAGCAACGAGGATACTGACATCAATAATACACAATCAAAAACGTTCTCATTGTAAATATTAAGCCATTCCTTGACAATAGAAATGATCTTTCTGATTTGTAAGTGAAGGAAGATTCTATCATGGAAACGACGGGGGGGGGGGGGGGGGGGATCATGAATGCGGTTAATGCTCTGCAAAGAATTACAGAGAAAAATTCTTAATGACTGCCAAAAGACTATCGTAACCAGCTCTTATTTATAAACAGAACACAAAATTATTTTATGTTTTCTTTATGCATGTTGTGCATAAAAATCGATATAAATACGCATTTAACTTATTATACAATAAGTCATCCCTAGAATGAAGAATTTTTTCATCTACGGAACCTAACCCCTATTTAAACACTACTATTAGGCCTCAATTTACGCGGTTTCTATTTACATGGCATTTCCGTGGAACGTAACCCCCGCGTAAGCCTTTCCGCTCTGTTTCCTGGTTTGTTGTGATGCTATTCTTTAGTTGCTCTTTTTTTTTTTAACATTATGATTCATTAGAAAATTAAAATGATCGAAGCGTGGAAGGAAAATCCTAGAATACTGGACAAATTAGATCTGCAGCTACTGCTCACCACAAGAGTTTGATTGAATTAAAAAAAAATAATAATAATAAATAAATAAAAACAGGTTCGACTGAAAAATGTTTTTGGGGCTCATGGGGGGGGGGGGGGGGGGGTTCTAACCCTCCTATCCCCCCTCCATCGCTACGCCACTGCCATTACTAAATTCTTATTTTATCAGTACGAAGTTTTCTTCCTTAAAAAAAGGAGGTAAAAAAGCTTCCGCTTGAGGATGTGTAAGTTCACTTGCTACTTCCATGTGTATGATACACATATCAATATCAAGAAAAATGCTATTTAAGAAAGATTAGACGAACACTAATTCATGTTCTCAAACAAAATATTCCAGAACGGACCTATTAAATGGTAATCTTTGGAATTGAAATGTTCAACCACCTTAAGAAAAGCAACTTCATGAACTTATAGACCTAGCAATATGAGTCAGGAAATTTAATGATAGATTTATTATTAATCACAGAGAGTGATTTAGTAATGAGCATGATTTTTTCCTCGTTTTACTGATAAAAAATAGGTCACTAACTTCCTTAATGTAATTGTAGGAACTGCTTTGAAAGCACCCGGAAAAGCTAAATCCCTAGTGCAGTTTCGCATTGAAAAGAGCCCAGGTGCCTCCATCTGGTGGAAAACTGAGTGCTAAAATCATCCGTACCTTAATGGTGGCTCATGAAAGTTTGTATGTCATATCGGGGGATCGCACTAGGTCTGCAAAAGGCTAAGACGCCTAACGCAGCATCATTAGAAATTAAAAAAAAAAAAAAAAAACTGTAGGAACTGTCCAAAACTTAGTAAATAGAAGTATAGTATTTACATGTAGTTTTATATTTGTTTGTAACAACTTTTCGACGATGACTTCCATTTATTCCATTCATCTATCCTCATGATGCTAGTTTGTATAGCATTCTCCTTTACAAGAAAGGATAAACATGCTTTCGCAGATAATCATATTTTAACGCATGTAAGGAAACATTCATTTTATGTAAAATCTTATAGAAAATGCTTCAGATATATAGCTGTCCTTTACAAGCTGATTTTGTTATTTATCTTCTTACATTGTATTCTACTATATTCGCCCCCCCCCCCCGAGAAGAAACACTATTTTAAGCTTGAGAAAGATACTGGTTGAATGCGCTCTAAGAAAATATGTTTTGAATACTTTGAATAAAAACATTTTAAGGATATGCGAAAGAATGTTTCTGAATACTATACAATGGAAGAAAACATTCTAAAAATATTCTAAGGGGGAAAAAAACATAGAGTATCTAGTCTTTTCAATTTAATGGGGTGTTAGGAAGAAATATGCAACATATCTTTGAGGAAAAGCAACTATCAAATGTTTCATTTTATAGTCTATATCACCAGCATCTGTGAGAAATTTCTTTACATACATTAATCCTATTTTCGTCTTTAGTTTTGTAAAACTGAAGTAAATCAAGAAATGATACATTTATGCAAGACAAAAATAAAGGAGAATTTACAAACATTAAAAGCACATTATATTGTCTATAGTCCTCAAGTTCCTTACATTGCATTTAGTTAAATTATCTCTGTTGAAAAAAAAAAAAAATGAAGCATTTTTAAACAAAATTCAAGGAGATTTTCGAGTTCAAAATTAGTAAGGACCGTGCAGAAGATGAGATTGGAAACCTATTGGTGGCTTTCAGAAGAATAATATGTTGTCAATGGACTCGCGACTCATACTTCTCATTACTATTAAAGAATATATGCAAATATTATGCAATGCTCGATAAAAACACATTACAAAAGCTCGTACAGTGTGAATAAAAACACCCTCTAAGCATACACAGAATTTTTACCCTTGTTTGCCGCTATATTTCCCCTTAAATTGTGTAATTGACCGTGTGCGAATTCCTGTAATTCACAAAACGCTGCGTGTGCGTTTCATATCTCGGTGAATATTGGTCGCGCTAAAACCTTTTTTTTTTTTTTTTTTTTGTATTTGAATTATTTTTTCATGCTTGTAATTTTCTTAAATGCAATGCAAAGCATTTAAAATTTATATAAAATGTTTTATTTCGTATTTCCCCCCTAAATTATGCTATCGCTTTAAACTTTTAATCTATTAACTCTACAGCTTATTTTGATTCTTTCTGAAATTGGAAGTATGCATTTAAGACAACTGCAAAAATAGAGGCCTTGCAGGTTAAACGGGGATACGCTGTGTACTGCAACGTTCTGGCAAAAGTCATTAAGAACCACTGGTTTGAGCTATCTAATCGATATAGAAAATAGTATAAATTATTTAACAGACCCATTACTCCTGCAATTGGTTTGTTGATGTAACTTTTGAATTGTGAAATTGCTTTATAGTATAGTAAAATAAGTGATTGTAAGTTACAATGCAGTGCACTAGTCTGTCTTTTTTTTTTTCAAATTACATCTTCCTGAACGTCGACGCCATAGAGGAAACGGGGGCACATGTGAACATTACGTTTTGCTAATTAAACGTGGTGCAAAAAATCATGAAAAATTCTCCAGTTAATGGCAGTCTCAATTTGCAAAACGTTTACAGCAAAGAGTCATTTTGTGTTTTTTGTGGTGACAATGTCTTTGTTTTATCATCTGTTGTATGTAACTTTATCTGTCATCTTCACTTGAGAGCATGTGTTAAGCTAATATAAGCTAAACTCAATTATTGCAAACCATTGAATGAAAGCTGAGATTCATTTATGACATTGTAAAAAAAATTTCATTGAATGAAAAGTTCTTTATTTTTGCAAGTTCGTCCTAAGGTCAATGATGGGACACTTGTGAACATAACTCTTTTAGGACACATGTTAAAACGAACAGATCTCATATCCCTTCCATAATGTGAATATTAGTGTAGGATATTATAAGTTTAACAAAAATGTATAAACATTCCTAATTGTTATTTTTCTATAATCTATTCATAAATTTATTGTAAATTTATATTAAAAAAAAACTAAAATAACTGGTGAAGAAGTTAGCAATATGAGCTTATAATTAAAAACCTAAAATTAAAATCATTTTAAATACATTATCATATCCTGTATGAAGCTAAAAAGCAATACATGATAAGAATAATCTTTAGATAATTGACTATTCTTTCTACTACGAAGTTTTATAGGGTTTTTTTTCTTGTTTGATCAGGACATGCTGCAAGTGCAAATCTTAAAAATTTAACGGTGTGCAGGGTTATAACATTCATATTTTCTAATATTTTTAATGATAAATTACTGAACAACTTAAACTGACACAGTGTAGATTACAAACCCTTCAACGTAATGGGGTGGTTTCCTTCAGTCAAAAGTACTACTTTTAGTCACTGAAATTGATAGAATAAGCAAAAATAATAACATGGAGCCAGAAAATACTTTATTTTTTTTTAACTGTCCGATTTTGGAAATAAGGCATGGTCTTTATGATGTCACAAGTGATGTACTTTGACGCGTTACGCCATTGCAACTTTGATGAATGGCATTTCATCACTTGTGATGTCATGTGCAGGAACTTAAAAAAATGAATTTCAATCTGAGCACCGAACCGATTAAAATAATTGTTAAAAATATTAAACTTTGTCATATAATTTGAATTAAAAATGTTTAAATCCTATATTTTTAAGCATGCTCTTTCACAAAAGAAATACTTTTAAAATTTCGGAAACAACCCCATTGGTATGTACGACGTGATTGTTTCATGTCAAAGAGTTATTCTTTGAACTAGGATGATAGCCCTATTTTCAAAAACCTTGTTCATATGTGACCCAGGATGGAAAGGACACATGTGAACAATCGATTTCATTTTTAAAAATACCACAAAGTAAAGAAATAATTATTTAAAAAATCTCACAAAAATCCGTAAAGGCTGTTCAATTATGGTGACACTTTTGATCTGAGAAATCGATCACATTATTTTGAAGAGTAAAAGAATGAAAAAAATTGTTTACATGTGCGTCTCTTTCCCCAACAGCAGCGTTTCTCATTCTTTTAACTTTTGCGGCCCAATTTACTAACTTAAATGCCTTGAAGAACAAAACAAAACAAAACAAAAAAACACGGGCTTGAATGTTTCGTTTCCGTCTAGATTAATTTGTTAATTTTTATCTTCAAATTAAAAGAAAAATTTGACATGTTTCCACTTACATCAGTTTAGAAAAAAAGGAAAAAAAAAAAAAAACGTATAAACAAACTTTGACACATTAAAGCTCTCTTTGTTGCTGCTGCCATCTACTGTTGAAAGGAAGAGTAAATCATTTACATGAAACTTTGAATTTAAAAATTTCGGTTGAACAAGAAACTTTTTGCAAATATGATATGCATGCAGGTTTGCCCACGAAAGGGGGGGGGGGGGTGGAGGGGGGAATTATGGCACTTGCACATATTCGATGGCCAAAGATTGGCCCAGGAAAGAGCGATGAAACTCTCAATTTGGATCTAAAAGAAAATCGGTTTTCTCATAAAGGGAAAAAAAGATAAAAAAGCAATTATATAAAAGATCCCATTACGTCAAACTCAGAACATTTGGAAAAAATTTCGTTATTTTCATTGTCTGACGAGCAGACGTGCATGAGTACAAAACATAGATGAACATTTGAGAGCAAAGTTTTGATGAAATACGTATACTTTATTTTTAAAATCCAGTATTAATTTCAGTAGCCCAGTAATTTTTCACAGCAAAAAAAAAAAAAAAAAAAAAAAAAAAACTTTCATTACACTTAAAAATGAAAATGAAAAGTTCGATGGCACAACGCTCCCCCCCCCCCCTATTTTCTCAAACCCCCTTTGCCTTCAGTATTTTTTTATTTTTTAGCTCTCTTTTTTATTTTTTGGAAATATTTTTTATTTGTTTAGTTATTTATTTATTTTAATTATTTTTTATTGCTATTATTAATATTATTATTTTATTAGAAAAATTCTGTTCTACGCCAATGACATACACACGCACACACACACACACACACACACAAACTAACTAAATAAATGATATAAAATATAAACAGAATAAAATAAAGTAAATAATTGAATTTAAAAATAAATCAATAAAAAAATTTAAATAAATAAATTTAAAAAATTAAAAAATGCCCCCCCCCCCTCCCTATTTTGATAGCACAATTTTCGGTCCCGTCCTCCTGTGGGCTCCACTGAATATCAACCAACCTACTATTCTTTTATTTGACTTTGTTTTCCTTCAAGATTAGGGGGAGATGGGGCTCGTTAAACCGTGGAGCATGTTGGACCCGTCTCAATAATTTTAACGCTATTAATATTTTTTATTTTAATTTATGCTCAACAATAGCACTTATAGTTCTGCAAATCTTTCAACAAAATCACATAGTACACTTATATTGACCAAATTTTATTGCCATTTTTTTTAGTGCTGAGTAATTTTCATAAGTCTTCAGCTTTATTTAGTTGTTGTTTTTGATACCACTCGGTAAACAGAACCCGAGTAGCAATTGCTGGTCGATAGATTGCTGGAAGGCTTCCGTTTTAATGAGCACCATTTAAGTAGTTGAGTAGTTGCATTTTTTATATTTTTCATTTTTTCGCATTTTTGTTACCTATTGTACGTTAGTGCGTTAGCTTTTCTGTCAAGCTTGCTTAATTGGTTTAGGCGAGTGAAAAATAGATCGAAAAAAAAGTATAACTCCAACATTTCCCTATGATTAGTATTGAATCAAAACCACGTTTTTTCAAATTTTTTTCTCGAAAACTTATTTCTGCAGATACTGCCCACGGCAGTATTGATTCACGTGGAGTACTTGATGACTGCGATACGTTTAAAGTGTCCCAATCATTATCAGTGAACACGGAGGATCTCCGACCTGCTGGCATTTGAACCGGAACTCTCCAGTTACGAACTCGGCGCCATACCAGTCAAGAACGCGGCCCAGTTTATTTTTCTAAATGATTTTAATCAAAAATGGAGTAATAAATTGAACTCCTCTCCTAAAGTAATTTTTGTTCATAATTGTTTGTAGTGTCTTTATTTTTTGTCATTAAAAAAATGAAAAATATGACAGCACTTCTTCAGGCGAAGAACGCGGAGTACGTTGGTCCACTTTTAGAAAACCCACCAAAAACCTAGACTTTTAGAAGAACTAGAAAATAAATGTTATATTATTAGCAACAGTGAATTTGAAGAAGACTGAAGTTGTGTTGATTCATGCGAAAATGAGATGGTTCTGGCATAAATAGCGCAAGAGTAGAAGTTGGTGAATTTAATACTTTAATGCATTATATCATTATATTAATCTTCAAATTAGATTTTTTTTTTCATGTTGAACCCAAAAGAACGTAAGTTAGTTACAATATGGGATAATATTTACCATTAAAGTTGTTATAGAAGTTGTTTTCGTAATGCGAACTAATGTATCCCGCACTCGAGGCACGTTGGCTTTAGAGAGTTCAGTTAAAATATTAATGAGAAAAAAGTTAATGAATTGAACATCTGCAAAAGAACCTGGAAAGGTGAGAAATGTTTAATGAACCTCAAGGGGGAAAACCTAACTACTCATTTAATTTTTTGATGAGATAAAAAAATAAAAAGTAGAAAAGTGCATCAATGTGCTCCATCTCCCCCTATTATATATATAACCAAGCTATTTTGATCAATTAATCTTTTTTTCCAAAATATTTTATTTTGGTGCAAGGAATGAACTTCGCTTTATTTTTATTTTTCGTTAATGAAAACGAACTATCGTTTCCAAACCTTAAAAAGTGATATAAATTTAATGATTATGTTACTTAAATTACTGAGAAACGAGTATTTAATCACGTTGACGTAATATATGGCTTGAGCAAATGTATTCTGAAGCAAAAGTTTCGGAAATGACAGCACATAGTTCGTAACTGCGTTAATACCTGATTGGAAGAAATATCTCGCATAAACTTGGACATTTTTACACTTAAATTATAAGGAAGACACCTAGTTTTCTCCCCCTGTCGTAAATCAACCGCTAAAAATCTATCAAGATTCTTCATTAGCTAAAATGGATATCGAATTTTCCCTAATTTGATACTGTCATTCAATTTTCTAATCGAATACCGAACCTCCACAACCGCCCTTTGTGATTAAATAATGAGGTGTATGAAGTCTCAGCGAGTTTCATTCTGAACTAAAATGAACGAGGCAAATGTCATATGCAGTAGAACCTCTAAATAAGGGACTGGACAGTTTGTCCCTTGAATAGAGGTGTCACTTTTTCAGAGGTAGGTATTTCAGTTGATGCACGCAGTGTATTAACTCAGTATGATTTTAAAATAAACATAAACTATTAATGTTTATGAATAAGTGCTAAAAATGATTCACATACACTACATACAACTCTGAATTATTCAAATTTAAAAAAAAGAAAATAATTTTTTAAAAAAAAATTAAATTTTAATTAAAAATTTGAGAATGGCAAAGTTTTATAACTAACAGAAATTGTTTTGAAATAATTCGTTACTTCGATGCGTTTGATGTAATGTAATCTGCAATGTCGAACAACGTAAATTTGAATTAGCCAATTAGTGTTCACATTTCAAGATTTTTTTTTATTTCATAGAAAGCTTGTCATGGTATCATGGGCCGTTCACTATCCGTCGGAACTGATCCTGCATGAATAAATTGCTGTGAGAGGAAAAAAAACTACTTAAATTTGAGCGAGAATTTCAGACAATATACTTACTTTTTTGTACACATGTCAAAAGTGTAAAACTTTCAACAGTTAGTTTTTACCAGTTAAAGTGAATCTTTAAGTCCAGTAAATTCAATATTTCTTATTCATTTATACATTATTTTTGTAACTTTTCTGTGATCTGTGAGCTTCTCTGTGAGCAAATGTGATATATGCAGTAAAATCTTTCCATAAGAAATACAAAGAGGTCTGGACATTACGCCCCTTAAACAGAGGTGTGCCTTTTTCAGAGGTAGGTATTTGAGTTGATGCAGGCAGTGTATTAAATTCAGCATAATTTAAAAATAAACAAACTTTTAACGATTAATAATAAGTTCTAAAAATATTTCATATACACTACATAAGATTCTGAAGTATTCAAATTAAAAAAAGGAAGACGTTTTAAAAATTAAATTTTAATTTTAAGTTTTGTGATTCGCAGAAATTGTTTTGAAATAATTCGTTACATTTATGTGTTTGGTGTAATGTAATGTACAATGCAGTACAATGTAAATTACAGTTAGTGTTCACATTAATTTCAGGGTTTTTATTTATTTATTTATTATTTTTTGTATATAGAAAGCTTGGCATGATGTCATGGGCCATGCAGCATTGAGAATGCATGAATAAATTGCGGTGAGAGAAAAATATGTTCGTAAATTTGCTCGAGAATTCCAGAATATATACTTACTGTTTTGTACATGTCAAAAAATGTCAACCCTTCATCAGTTAGTTTTTATACAAAAAGGAAATCTTGAAGTCCAGTAAAATCAATATTTCGAATTTATTTATGTATTATTTTTTGTAACTTTTCTTTGTGATCGTCGCTCAAAGAGGAAGTCTATTATTCAGAGACAACCACATGGAGAAACAATTTTGCAAAATTTGATTGGTTTATTTTTGAATTTAGAAATATTTGGCTAATTAATGACATTACCATCAATTAATCTTCATTTAAATAATAATTTTGAACAAAAATAGAAGCAGGACAGGACGAATGCAGATGTGAAGATGTCTGGAAACATTTGGGTTGTTTTCAAAATAAATTTACAGTGTACTTTTTAAACAATAATCAACTTCTTTTTGCTAATGTTATGATGATTCTGTTGTTTGAAAAACACCGGAAAAATTATTCGTATTTCATAACTTATGAAATAAATTTTTAACTTAGAGAACTCGTGTGCCGTGGTCTTTAAATGATAAAATAAATCGATTATAGCTGGCAAACAATAGCTGTTAACTCTACTTAATAAAAATATGTGTCTATAACTTATACAACAACGGGTAACTATTTTTTTTTCCTTTTTATATATCGTCGCGTCGCTTCAGAGCAACAATAAGCTATCTTAGTATTATTTCTGGGATTAGATATTTTACTGTTGCTCTGAGGCGACGATATGCTGGAAAGGGTTTCAACCGATCAGATATTATTTCATTGTTTCCATTAGTTTCCTATAAGCTTGTTTTTCACCAAGCAAAAAACAGATTGTGCATTATAGGTACATTACATACTATACAGGGTGAATCTAAACTGTTGGGCAAAACTTTGAGGGGTGTTACAGGGGAGGATAAGAAGCAAGAAACACATAAGGAACATAATGGTTGCAAATGCAATGCTGATGCACTACATACACACAATGCCAGAAACTGATGGATGCAAAACAGGTCACAAATTTATTACACCAAAACGGTTTTGCACAACATTTTAGTTTTTGAAAAAGGTTTAAAACGATCGACGAAATTTGCGACCTGCAGCTGCAATACATGCATTGTAATGACAAAGCACCCACCATCGCAATAACGAGTCATTTTGAAAAATTTTGATCGATCGCTGCGCCTTTGTTGCGACTTGTGTATTAGAACTGCTATAGACCGTAACTTTTAATAACTTCTTCTAAACATTTCTTAAAATCTTAAATGTTGTGCAAAAGTCGTCTTTGTGTAGTAAATTTGTGACCTTTTTCGCATTCATTAGTTTCAAGCTTTGTGTGCATGTAGCGCGCCAGGTTTGCGTTTGCGACCATATATACGTTATGATCCTTGCTTCTAATCCTCCCCTTTAACATCCCTTAAAATTTTGCTCTAGAGTTTAGATTCACTCTGTAGACACATTTACCTTACTGGATTATACGCGAAAGATTTTTGATGTGATGTTTACTGTTTAGTTTCTGTAGTTTAAATAAGAATGTATTGAAAAAGTTTGATTTTTTTTCTAAATTAAAAAATAAATAAATAATAATGTTGTGCTGCCATTGATTTCTATGGTTTCACGTCCTCAAGCACCAGTTAGGTAAAACAGCTTTTTTGCCAGTTGTGTGGAAAGAAAGAACATCAAATAGAAATTTTAAATCAATTATTATCACGTTTTAAAAAAGTTTTGAGGTGTGCCACTATTGTCGCTGAAGAGCAATTACGTGTGTGCTAAGTGCGTGTTAGCAGTCTCTAGTGCCTGTAAAGACTCCATTCAGTAATCCTTTTATAAATGTGGACCAGAGGGCGAAAAGGAAGTGGGAGATAAATGATATATTTAAAATTTACATAAGCAAAGTAAGAAATAGTTGTGAAACGCGACTATGCACGCAGCAGACATTGCACACTGAGTCGGCACGCCCTTGTCTGTACTGAACAAAAGCACGTTCATACTGTGCAAACACCTGGTGGAGGAAAAGTTCTCAGAAAATAGGAAGTTTACTTAGACAGGATGGAAGAATGTTTTTTTTTCTCCGAAAGGTTAAATTTAGGTGGATACGCTTTTTATGGGTTGTTCAGACACATATGAAATTTTTGTATGGAATGTTTAAGGTTATTTTCTAAGACTCCAACTGCTTTACTGTGAGAGTTAGTCAGTTCAAAAAATGTTACCAAAAAATTCTCGAAGTTTAAAATAATCCATTGATAACCCATTAAAAAAACCACCAGGTCCGTCATTTAGTGGGCAAATGTCCCCCCCCCCCCCGGACTTTGAAAAAATAATGTCTTTACATATAAGTGGGCGTAGTTTTTGCTATTTACTGACAAAATTTGCATTGAGTACCTCCCTCCCCCTATGGAAGAATTTGATTGATGGGTCTGATAACCTCATTTTTATATGAACTTTCAATGTTTGGTAATATTACGGTGTTTCTAAATTAAAATAATACATAGTTACTAAGGAACAAGAAATGTTAACTCTACGGTAGGATACTTTTTAAGAAAGGAAATCTAAATACTACTCTCAAAAATATAATGGTTTTTTCGTTAATATCACAGAATATTTTTTGCTCTTAATCAAATGAAAAACGTAGGATATACCTAAAAAACCCAAATCTTTCCACATTTTACATTATGAGTACTACGTAGAGACGAGCAAGAATAATGCAGGGAAGATGGAAGATAACTTAAATTTAAATTGGAATACTGACATAATCACAGAAATATCTACTCAGCAAAATAAGTTCAATAGTTCAACCTGTTTTGAGTCAAAGATTGGGGCGTGACGAGCACGATGACTATTTTCCATGCTCAATAGGAAAAACGTGCCATACGTTAGATATTTAAGAATTTTTAAGATTAAAGATCGCAAACTTTTTAAATCCAGCCATCTGATAAGCATTTAACTACAAAATAAAAAAAAGGAGGAAGCAGAATACATAGCAAAAATATATTGATGAATTGAAATCGATAACTCACAGTAATTGTAAATAATTGTACTCAATATTCTTTTACTATTAGCACTTTTTAACCCGTTCAAGTGTAAAGTACGCATCAAAGTTTAAAATCAAACGAAATAATAAAGCAAAATAAATTAACAAAACAAATCGTTTTATTAATGCGTGAACACCAAAAGATGTTCCTCAGTTTCTTTAGTATAAAGTTAAAAGAAGGGAAACGAAACATCTTCGCGAATTTTAGTGCGATATAGAAGTGGGTAAATTGTTTCATTCTTTTTTCATTTGTATTTTAAGTGAAACTGCATACTAACCTCCAAAATTTGGGAGCAAAAAGAGGTTTATTTTTTAAACCCAAGATAATCTTTGCTCGAACTTCCTCAGTTGAAGAAAACTTCTGTTATTAGCATTTCAAAAAAAAAAAAAAAACAAAAAAAAAAAAAAACGATGCTCTGTGGTTGTACTAGTCCAATAGTATAGTGTCCAATAGTGTTTTAACTCAGAGCAATGTGACGAAACGTTTCCAACAATTCTCAGTTTTTTTTTTAAACTACGCTTATTTATTTTCTTTATTCTAATATTTTTTAATGATAAACGTTATTATAATATGTACTTACACTACCATTTTCTTCAGTTGATCAACATTGTTTTTTACTATTGTATATATCCATCTCAATAATGCATCAAAAGCCAGATTCATGAAAAAAAAAAAGACAAAAAGAAAAAAAAGCGTCCTTTTTCAAAGAATGAGTTATTAGAACGTTTTCAAGCCTTTACATAAGAATATAGGAGCTTTTATGAAACGACAAAAAAACTGACGATTTTATGTTTATATGGATGAAAAAAAAAGAGTTACACTGAATATTTTGTGCTTTTTTTCACTCAAAAAATTGAAACTATTGTTGATGTGTGCTCTTTTCTTACAATATACTTTTATTTTCGAGACTTTGAAGTCTCGAAACGGTCTCAAAAACATTTCATTAATACAGCAATTATTACTTTTGGATGAATCTAATTTTTAAAACTCGAATCATCTTTCAGTAACTCTTTTCTCCTAATTCAAAATATTGTATAATTAAAGTAGTCAAATTGTGTTTTTATTAAGGGTTGTATAAAAAGGTGTATCAACATATTTAATCAGAACCATAATTTGTGAGAATATAAAGAAACTTTAAACAAAATAGTCAGCGAATGCTACAGTGAATGACATAATTTACAATATATTTAGATTTTTTTAAAAAATAATTACTATACTGTTGCAAACAGTGCTAAATTAATTCAGAGTAAAAGCCAAGTCCGGGTGGGAAATATGATTCAAAGTTAATTGTTCCCATTATCAGTCTTCATTTGGATGTTAGGCAGTAAATACCTTTTAATGCATTTACCGTAACTAATGATACGTTCTAGATGAGTAGTTTCAAGGCAATTAAAACGGTTGTACGGTCTCATGTGACGTCATCAGTCATTTTGATCAAAACTTCCTTGTACTCTGCTCTATCTGGCGACCGTCTTCAAGCAAAAAAAAACCCATTCTTTTATTATCAAATTATTTCCTCAATTCTGTTTAAAAATTAACTCGTTTAGTAATTTACAAATTTAAGCAATTTTTCTCAAGTAATTTCTAAAATAATTTGATGAAATATTTTCAAAAAGTGGTCTTCAAACTGTGCTTTATGGAGCCCTGGGAAATTACTTTCCGAATTTGAAGCTATGTAATACATAAGCATTGTACGTACAGATAAGATATTTACATTTTAAAACTAAACTGGTCTAAGTTTGCCTAATTTCTGAAAGAAACAATTATTTTTATTTTATGTACTGGATAACCACTTTCCTGGCTTATTTCTCTATTGAGAAACTCTTTCTACTGAAAATGGGAGTAAAATAATATGAATCTCCAACAGTACTGTGGTAGAAGAAAAATAAAGAGGGAGATATCTCTGCCATAATTTTAATACTACAAATGGAATTTTTTTACCATTGTTCAGCAGTTTTGATCTTGAGCTCAATTTTGTAATCATATATATATATATATATCATACAGGGCTGATTCTTAATCGTTTTTACAAACTAAGAGGAGTGATATTACACATCCAGACGACCAATAATTACATAGGAACATGGTGAGAAGCAAAGGGATGTAAGTGAACATTTTCAAGTTTTGAGTAAAACGCGCTTAAAAATAACTTAAAAGGTAGGCTTTCATTGAATTTCTTTTCTAAATCATGCTATACAGCAGCACCTACCAGGGCTACTAGTACTATATTTTGCCTCAAGACAGAGAAGAGGTTCCCCTGCTATTTGTACTGGTTATCTCCAATTTTTTTAATTTCGCCACTTACATCCCTTTGCTTCTCACTTCCTTATACGGTCACTAACGGAATACTGACGCACTGCATGCATACGAAGCCAGAAACTGACGGATGCGAAATAGTTCACAAACTTATCACACAAGGACAATTTTACACAACATTTAAGCTTTTAAAAAAGACTGAAAGCAGTTGTTTAAATTTGCGCACTGCACCTGTAATGCATGCGTCGGAATAACAACGCACCGATCGTCGCAATGACGAACCATTATGACAATCATTCATTGATCGCTGAACTGTCGTTGGGACGCGTGTATTAGAGCTACAGGTCGCAACTGCAAACAGTCGTTTTAAGCTTTTCTGAAAAAATGATGCATAAAATCGTCTTTCAAAAATAAATTTTGACACGCTTCGCATCCGTCGGTTTTTGACTTCGTGTGCATGTAGAGCGTCAGCATTGCGTTTGCGACCAAGTGTTCCTATGTTTTGGTTGTTGTTATTGGTCACCTGGATGGGTTCTATCACCCCTCTCAATTTGTAAAAACACTTTAGAATCCCCCTGTATATATGGGGAAATAACATTTCCGGGCTTATTGGCCGTGGTCTAATTGGAGTAGAAATTCCAGACGTTTCGGCTTTTAGTGATGGCTGCAGCAAAGCAAGCCGACACGTCTGGAATTTCTACTCCAATTAGACCACGGCCAATAAGGCCAGAAATGTTATTTCCCCATATTGACGCCGGCCGTGAAAGCCTTAAACAGTATCACCCTGTATATGTTTCACAAAGGTGGATTCAGACAATTTTAAATATGTCGTTGCTAATTTCAGACAGCCTAGCAGAGATAGTTAGTCTACATGAATCCAAAAACCTCTATGAAGTCTAAAAACAGCAGAGAATTACTTTGGACATCGTCTTTTGTACATCCCAACAAGTAAAATGTCCCCATCACGTTAATCACAGAGGAATAATGTTTCTTCATATTATAAAGATGATTAATTCATGATTTCACCCAAATTTGTTTAGCACACAGCTAAAAATTTTGAAAATGTTGAATCATATTTTTTGAATTATTTTTCATAGCTTCAGAATTCTATAAAATTGCTTATTATCTAGTTTAAGGATTTTTTGGGGCTTTCTACAGAGCACTGATTAGCTCTTAAATTCGTTTCAGGGCCGTGGTAGCCCGATCGGTAGAGTGTCGGATTCGGGGCCGGAGGGTCCTGGGTTCGAACCTCGATGGTCGAAGACCCACCGTCGTCATTAAAGGGGACTGGGCGACGTTAAATATGCTCGTGGTCTCAATGTCCTCCAAGTGAAACGATACCTCTGGGGATGCTAGTACTAGGTAGCTATTAGCTCCTGGACTAGTTCTAAATTCTCATTAACTGTTCGATCCGGTGATGGTGCTGCCATCTATTGGTATATAAAATAATGGAGGCAAGGCACTTAGTATGCAGTCCTCGACATAAAATATAGTTGTAGTCAGTTGTGACTCTGAATAGGAATAGAATAGGAATTCGTTTCAACGGTTGTAAAATTTTTAGAGATAGCAATTTTTTTTTCAAAATGAACAACAATATTAGAATTTTTTTCAAATCAATGCATCAGGTCAAGAAGGTCTACCCGGCCTCTAAGTCACTTTTTCTAGGCTGATAACGTGTGCATGTGGTCTTGGAAATAAACGAATCAGTTAACCAATTTTTGAGTTTTAGTTTTATGTTCTGAAGTTTGTTACCTTTTGGATCAGAGTTTTTCCTAGGATGGTAAAGTATGATTGTGTTACCTGAAAATAAATGAATCAATTAATTCAGTTTGAGTTTTTACCTTATGCTCTTTATTTGTTTGTCAATTACTATTTTGTTGTAACTACTATGTCAATAAATATTAGAGAACACTTCGAAGCGTACTACAAAATAAGAGACCAGGTATTTTACAGTTATCTTAATTAAACATATGACCGGTATTTTAAAATGCTTGCTTAAAATACTCACAGCTCTTACATTGTTATTGTGAACAGTTTTCACTGGTAAACTGTGTTTGTGATACCTCTCAGAAAAGGGATTTATAAAATATCAAAGTTTGCGTCTTTACCTTATGCTTCTTTTTTGTACTTTTACTCAATATTTTTCCTTGTATTGCCTTGCCATTAGAAATTAAAATCCTTGTGCTTTGTGGTTTGTTTGATAATTACTTTATTTTGCAGTTGGGGGCCATTTAATATAAGGGAGCACTTCAAAGCTTATCTACGAAGTATGACAATAATTATTTTCAGGTTATCTTTAAAAGCAAACACGTGACAGGTGTTTTAACATGCATGTTTGAAATACCCAAAGCTTTAATATTGTCACTATGCAGTTTTTTTCCTAGAATTGAACTTTTTTGAAAGAGCTAAAAACCCTTGATTGAAAAAAAAAAAAAAAAAGATCAGGTACCCACATAATATCTTTACAATGTGTAAGTCTCTTCCTAAAAATTATGACACTTGAACGCCATTTGAACAGAATTTTGATTTGCTAATGTGCACACAATCGTATTCTTACAGCCTTTCTTTAAACATAAATTAGTATGAAATTACAATCAGTTCAACATATTAAAAGGGCTATTTACATTTCAAAGCAATTCTTTTGGATGAAAAAAAAAATGAATGATTTTGAAACCGGTATTTTCATCTGGTAAACTTTCAGTTATATTTATCTAGAAAATTTTACATTGTATAGAATTTTGACTAAGTAAACATCCACATAATTCAATCCAGATATTTGTTTTCGAAAACAATAACTTGAAAACGGAATTCATACGTAAAGTCTTCGTTCTCCCCATGAAGACCGAGTCTGAACATTCAGTCAGGCACTGCTAATTTTTTTACGTATTTATGGCCATAATATTTGATATAAATTTACGAGAGAAACAATAAATGTAGCATTACAGGCTTTGTTGAAATTCAGATTTTATTTTACTTGTAAAGGACTGCAAACAGTTGGTTCATTGAATGCATTATATCAAAGAAGCCAAATTCTATTTCCTTTATTCGCAAAGATTGTTTGAAGAGCTTTTAAACAATAAGTCTAGACAAAAACAAAGCTTCAGTCCAACAAAGTTTAATAAAATATCTTTTCCTTTCAATAAAGAACGAAAGTGTCGGAGTCGAGGAGGGGTGGGGTGGTATCAGAGCAACGGATATTTAGCTACATTTTTTCCCTCTTTAGTAATTATAGTTTAGCCTGAATTACACCCTAAAATTCATGACGTATGGTTTTAAATAATATTCATTGTTGAATGCTACTGAAGTGATAATGTTTATTCCAACCTACTGCTTTATTTAAAACACACGTTTTGCAAGTAACATCAAAGAAAGCGGTAACGATGCTTTAGACAGTTCTCCTTATGTGTTAAATTTAGGTTTCTTCCTATTCAAAGTAAACTTAATTCAAATCTGAATAAATAGTTTACCAAAGCTTTTTATGTAAAGAGAGACCGAGGGCCAATTCTTTAGCAAAATAGTTTATTATATTTTAGTTTTCTGAAAGAGAGTTATTAACATTGTGATAACGTCCATTCTTAAAATAAGGTACAATCTATTCTTAAAATAAGGTAAAATATTTCTCAGAATAAGGTTTAATGATGAATTTTTTCCCTTATGTTCATGTTTTTTACATGATATTTTAAAATCAATCTTTCAAATTGATATTTTATTCTTCAATATTTTAAAATCGTGCATTTATCGCTTTGTTGATTTTTGCATGAAGAAGTTTAGACCAGAGTTTTGGTCAGGTGTTACATGAAATGAAAATATCGCAGCCAGGCAAGGTAAGTGACACAACTCTCTCCCCCCCCCCTAAAAAAAAAGCAATGGAGAAAATCAAGGTTTCACGCAATAGTAGTTTTAAGTGAATTTGTCTCAAACATTACAGTATGCGCAGAAAAAAAAAGTAATAATCCGCACTTAAAGTTCGAAAAATTTTCTTCTATATTATGAAATTTTAATAATGTGTCACTATTGATTAAATCGTTTACACGCCACCACGCACCAATTATGTTAGCAAACTGTGCGCAAGTTTTGCGACAAGACAGTGTATTACATTTAGATTTTAAATGAATCTAGTACGTTTTTTTTTCCAAATTTTGAGTTGTGTCACTTTCTTTGCCCTAATGTAAATGTAAATATACATATATATGTAAATATAAAATTACATATAATGTATATGTAAATGTTATGTCTGTAGCTTTTGAAATCGTTGCATTTTATCTACAAATTTATTACACCAGATAGAGCAAGACCGAACAAGAGCCAACATTCGACATCAGAGTTTTTTACATTGAAAGTTTCAGTTAAAGTATTTTAGAGTAATAAAAAATTCTCTTTAAAATTTTATAAAATTTCTTCAGAAGTACGATATTGTGAGTTTTATGTAGGTGAAGGAATAATCTTGATATATATAATAGCGAATTCAATGATTGAGACGTCACCAACAATGAAATTCGCTCCACGGCATGATAATTTGATAATATTTTTTGGTAATAATTGACATGCAGGGAAATGCTTAATTTTGACAAGGCTGAACTGGATCCGGTAACATAACTGTTTTACCGGTAAGACTGTCATTTCGGGAGAAACGAAAAAGTGGTCAACAATGAAAGCTATCTACTGGAGTTTAGGGTGAATCCACTGAAGTTAGGGTAAAATTTAAACCATCAAAATATCACTAAACAGCTTGCTTCGTTCAAATGTAGAAGCAATATTCAACCGTTATACCTTGACCGGCGACTTTCTATTAATAAAAATAAAACACTATATTATATTTACTTAGTCTATTTTTACATAAAAGAATACAGTTGGATGCTCAAATCATGAGCCGAAAATTTCAATGGTATTTGTGGCGACCATACATAGACGTTATGCTCTTCAGATTTCGAAGTCTCTGCTCTTCCTTTACCAATTATTATATCAGAGAATTTCACATTTAGCCCTTTGAAGGGATTATCTCAGAAGAAGGATTGGAAATATTGGATTATTGCTTTATAGAGATCTACCTAACTGATTCTGACTAAAATTGAAAGCGTGGAAATTTTGTTTGACGTCTACAAGTGAAAGCTAATGTCTTTACAGTAATATAACTACCTCTTGTGTGGTTCCATGAAAGATAAACCACTAAAACATATTTTTGAAAAATAAAATAGTTTTCATGTTAAGCAATAAAAATCACAAGAAATATTGGAACTAAGTAGCATACGAGCTAAAATTTTTAACGTTATAAAGACAAGGCAAACATGTGGAGGAAAAATGTTTAGGAATACACTTGTAGAATAGTGGTGTTAATTTGTGGATAGCACCTTCGATTTAACGATAGCTCCTGACTTTTGAATTTTGTCGATAGTAATTTTTACTGTCGTTAGAACAATCAAAAATCAAGTCATGATTGACTGGATTTAAATTCACAGTTTTGCAACCTGCAATGCACCTACGATGACAATCATAGTAGTGCCGTTTTATCTGGTTAATAATTTTATAGACCAGATATGCTACACACTATAGAAATGTGACAAGTCACACTTTTCGATCAAAATTTTTGTTTCTCATAACTAAAATTGAAATAAAAATGACATTGGATTATGTCATTTATAGAAAAAAATTCTGGTTTTAGTATTGCAGAATATAGAATGTATAATACCTCTGAAAAATTCTACAAATATTTTTCATAAGTTGGAAATTGGCCTACTGAAGAATTCACATCATATGGCATATCACATTCTTGTCCCGAGCCCTTCATATGCATGAAACTCATCTTATCACTTATCATTGCTGTTCTACATTACACTCATAGTCAGTTATCGAAAACCATAACGCATCTTGCGACCAGATGGCAGGCAATGAGAAGGAAAGGCAATGATAAGAAATCTCTGGAGATTCAAGTAATACTATCACGTTTTCAGGGTATCTCAGTGGCATATAACTTGAGTTAATAGATATTAGTGCACGTCATAACATTGCCAAAGATGTGAACCTAGAGTAATAAGTATCCATAACAGCTGTGGATGAAAATGACTTGACTGGTTATTGTGAAAGTCACTCAGAGTACATTATCAATATCACTCGCAGTTTCACCTGCATAATTCGATTTGTGCAGAAATTCCTCATTTAGGATGTTCATGGCCATTCCACGGAAAACGGTCATTTTGTATCGCAGGTGACGCCTCATATATTTCATTAAAAAAAATCTTTAAAATATTAGTGAAAATTTTTTTTAACAAATTACAAACTTATATGTTATTTCTTAAGCAAAAAATTTGTCACTACCCTTTAAAATTAATTACTTTTTAATGAAATATATGAACCGTCACGTGCGGGACAAAGGGTTGACTTTTTCGTGGTATGACCCTTCAAAGGGTATTAATTCAATAATTAGAAGGAACGGCAGGGAAAGTTTCTAATTGATGAGTTTTTCAGTAAGTAAATATTAAAATTGATGAAGCAGTTTCTCAATTTAAATTACGATCGTATCTTAAAAATTTTAATCATCGTAGTAATTTGAGAATCACTTTGAAATCTGAAAACTCGAACAGGGTCTTACATTTTTCACACACATTGCAGAATTATCTGAAAACTACGCCATGTTTCCCGAGTAATAAGTAAAGAACGAATAAATTAATGAATCTCAAATGACTAAATAGTGTTTAGTCTGTGCAATATAATTCCTTAGTATTTTAATATGACTTGAGAGAAAGTTTCTAACGCGTGATGTAGCGTTAAAAGATGTAACTTCAAATGATTATAATGCAAAACAAAACAATCACAAAATAAAAAATAAAGGTTTAGGTTTCATAAGTATAGTATGTTTGAAATAACTAAAGTTACAACTGCTCGCAGTGGATTATTTATCTGCAGCTGCCTACAGTACAGAAGAAGAATATTATCTAGTTTAGTTTGAAAAATAAATAAAAGAGTAAGAAATTTGCACAAAAAGGCTTAAGATTTTATTGACCTAATACGTGTGTGTGTGAGCGTGTGTCGTAACTCAAAGTACAATTGCTTAAAGTATGTTATGTAGCAAAACATGATATTATTTCTTTAGCAATTTCAAAAAAAAAAAAAAAAAAAAACCACACACACACACACACACACGTCAGCGTACGTATTGTGTACACTCACAGGTTTAAGTATTTTTTACCGTTTTGCAACACCTACCACCACACCTTTCTATTTAAAAAAAAAAAGGTTACTATTAGAGTATATTTTCAAATGTATAATCGCTTGCATGCCATGATGTAGAGTCGATACCTGAAATGATAGCATCTACACATCAGTTTGCCAACTGACAGAAACATAGCATACTATCAATAATATTTTATGAATGGAGTTGACACATAAGATTCACATATATGTGTTTAAGCAAGCTATGGTAATAATGGAAGCGATTTTGTATTGTTCCATCAGCTTCATGGGGTGGATTGTTTTGATTGAAAGAGTTACATCTTAGATCTACCTTGTTGAGGGTGAAAGCAAAGCTATAGATACAATTACTATGAAATGTGATAAATTTGATAAAATTACAAGAATAGTAATAATAACTAAGAGATATGAATGTGCCACAGGTAGCCTCATATATCAAAACAAAACATGAACTCTCAAGTCATTAATGAAAACTTGTTGAATGGAAAATATGCTAATCAAAGTATATATTTGCATAAGTACCTCATGGCACATAAATATTATTATGCACGATAACGTTGGTGGTTTAACTATGGGAGGGGGATAATGGGAGTAGTTACAATGGCTGTGGAATCAGACTGATTTTGGGGAGAAAACGTCGTAGTCGGTGGCATTACAATTCCAGTAGTTGGAGTCACTCCTTTTCCCGCCGAGCTGGTGGAGTTGGAGTCAGAGTCAGGCTGATTTTGGGGTGAAGGAGTTAGAGTCGCAGTCGGCCATCTTCCCTCCGACTCCGCAGGCCTGGTAATTGCAAGTCTAAAAGAATTTGGAAGTTAATGCGAAGGATAGAGTTCCATGAAAACTATTGCAACAGTGAAAAAAGTTTAGTTTATTTTTGCAGTTATATAAAAAGGAAATATTACAATACATTTCTTTAAAATGCTTGAGTGACATCTTTTGTATCTTAACGGACGAGCTCCATTTAGAACCATCGGTCGTACCTAATCGTTATTAATGCAAGAAAGTTATTGAAAACACGATGAGTAACGAGTCAAAAATTTACATATTAACTAATTTTTCATTGTACTACAGATAGTGATGACCACCATATGCATTACTATGGAATAATATTAAAATAAGGAAATATTCATGCGTTAAAATTGTATTTGCAGATAAGAGAAAAATACAAGATATTGTCAAATTTCCAAAATGATGCTCTAAAGTGTGAACACTTATGGACACAACTTGCAGCATATTTCTCTTTTTCTGGTGCTTCACTGGGACACAAACTAGCCACTTTTTAATGAGAAGTCAAAGTGAACTCTCATCAGTTCCAAGGGGAAAAAATGCCCATTAATTTCAAATGTATGCATTACAACTTTTTTGAGACCTTTCATGATTTACGTTTTTTAAAATTGCAACCGAAATCTACACTGTGAGAAAAAATTCTGAAATTTTCTATTCTATTCAAGAGTCACAACTGACTACAACTGTATTTATGTCGAGGACTGCATACTAAGTGCCTTGCCTCCATTATTTTATATACCGATAGATGGCAGCACCATCACCGGATCGAACAGTTTATGAGAATTTAGAACTAGTGCAGGAGCTAATAGCTGCCTGGTGCTAGCACCCCCAGAGGTATCGTTTCACTTGGAGGACATTGAGACCACGAGCATATTTAACGTCGCCCAGTCCCCTTTAATGACGACGGTGGGTCTTCGACCATCGAGGTTCGAACCCAGGACCCTCCGGCCCCGAATCCGACACTCTACCGATCGGGCTACCACGGCCCCTCTGAAATTTTGCGGTAAAAGTTACTGGCATCCATGTTGCCAGTAACTTTTACCGTAAAATCCAATTTTACTGTAAAATTTTACGGTATAGTAAACGAGAGTTAAAAAACGCAAAATGCGAGCACCAGGTTCAATCTTGGTACCTTCGGATTGACAGGCGGCTTTGCTGTCCACCATACGAGTTGGGACACATCGAGAGAGGTGAAATACGGTGTTATCTGCTTCGCACTGTAAGTCACGTGGCGTATCAATCTGCGCTGCAATCGTTTATTTTTTTTGGTACAATTTGATGCATTTTTTTTCTGTACTGTAAACACTCCATTTTACAGTAATATTTATCGTAAAAGTTTCCTGAATTTTTAACAGTGTATCAGTATGCGTTCTACCTTTCTTCAATTTGCACCCAGCACCCAATACGAATTTTCAACTCGTTCCACTGTACGACATAAGCATGTATATAACAATGGAGTTACTCGAGAATGCGAATATCTAGAGGATAACTAAGGGGATTTCTCCTGCTACATTGATCACTATGCGGATGGCTTACTCTAAAGCATGAAGCCATATCAATTACATTCTTCTTATGTTTCAGGATCGATCAGTTATTGCAAATTTCAGCTTAGAAGGAAGTGTAGTAATGGAATGAAGATAAATTTTAGCAGTTTATTTTTTAACTAATTCAATTAATAAAAATAGATTTGCGAACGAAAATTGAAACGTGATGATAAAGGGAAAATTATTAGCTATCCATTTGTACCATATTAGTCTTAACCAATCTGATGTTCTTTCTTGACGTTGAATTTCAGGCATTAATGTGCTCAAAATCTGCCGAAGTATTAAAAGAAGCATTAAGTGCTTAACTTTCATCTGTACGCTCCCGTTATTAATAGATATTGTAGAAAATCGATATCGATATAATTAAAATATCTGCACGTCTGACTTTGCTTCTCTAGGTGTTTGAAACTTTATCCCCTTCGGAATGTCAGTGTCTCCTAGTTGTACCGTTGGATACAAGATATCCTGGCGAAGCCATTCCGCTTTGTATCACACCTTTAATACATAATGGGACAAAATTATGAATTGATAAAAGTTTCCATTAAAATCATCACCCGCCACAGGTGACAAGCGGGGGTTGGCGAGTGATGCGAGCGGGAAGAGCCCCCTAATTTTGATTAAACAATGTTAAAAGTTTAATGATTTAAAAAAAAATCTGGCAAAGGTCTTACTGAAATCTGTCTGATTCAACAGAACTTAATGAGCTTTGAGTACAGTTAAGCATATTGTATTGGTTAATAACAATATCGTAGTTTTGTATACTCCATTCTTTTTTGTTTAAAACGGAACAATTGATAAAAAATGTAGTATAGAGTTCACGGGAAAAAATACGACACAAAGCTTCAATTGAAAGAAGTAAAATCTGTTATAATTCTATGCACATTAAAACATTCAGACCGTCTTTGAGTAAAAGATGGCGATAATTCGCTGATGACAAATAATGTTGCTTTTTTTTTACATAACCATTTTAGTGCATATTTGAGTATGTTGCACCAAAACATAGTGTTATTAAGCCCCCTTATTTGTAGCTAGAAACTTTGCACTATATTTTAGAGCAACGCACCACGAATTTGTTAATGCGCAGACCGACTAAGAACGGGAGGATCAATCAACAGAAAGCAATATAATGCCACGTATTATACGTTCTTAAATGAAATATATTACGAAGTCTCAAATCCTGACGTCCAAGAGTTCCGAAACTCTCCAAAATCTTCACGTTTTATGTATCTAATAGCCGCCTTCGGCAAATTATGCAAACCGCCTACGGCGGGTTGATTTACGCCAACTTCGGTGGCGTACATCAACCCGCAAGTATCTTACCCGCAGAGCTTCGACACCTTCTTGCCGCTGCCTATTACGCAGCATAGACCTCGCATTCTACGGTGCGGCGGGTAGTTCGACCCGCCTGCTGCAGCTTTCGGAAGCATTTGCCCCCTGAGACAGTTTAAGCAAGTGAAAGAACTTGAATTGACATGTTTGAGCCGTAAATTACATTCCTTTAAAAGACAAGAAGAAGAAATCATAGCATCAAAAAACGCGCTTTCAGGTATTCGAAACGTAATTTTTCTTTGCGTATCGAAAAATATGCTCGATAAACATTCGCTTTCCGTTTATGTTTTCCTGTCCGCGAATCACTTCCGCTTTAACTTCTTGCAAACAGCTCCAGAGGAAAGACTAAGGTAAAAAAAGATGAAGTATTTAATTAATATCTCTGCTAGTTAAAGTCGCACAGTTGCAACAGCTATAAGCCAGGAAAATTACGAATCTACCTTTACATGGTTCAATGCTCAGTTTTCTGTCGTTCGACGGGAGTAGCAATGACATTGATAGATAGACAGTCACATAAAATCAACTTTTAATAATTTTAGATGTAGGATAAAACTACAGTACTACCCAGGCACCTGAAACTTTCGCTTTATTAAGCGGACTGCTATGTTTATGCGTGGTATTGGTACAATCACGGATTTCCACAATATATACTATACTTTCCTTTCTAAAAGGATACCATAAAAAAAATCTTAGGTAGTAAGATGACGTTATCAACGGGCTTGATTAAAAGAACTTAATTACGGAACAAGAACTGATGTCTATTTCGGAAATAGAGTCGAAGATGTTTGCTGAAAGTTCCAGTTGATGAAGTAGCTCAAAACAACGGTATGTACTGCGTAAAAAGTCGTACTGATTCCTGTTCCTTTAATTTCAACGTTTGAAAATATTTCAAGTAAAATATCTGTTTTTGTTGTTTGTAAATGTCCTCTTGGAGTACGCAAGATGTGAAGAAAGTGCACAGGAATAGAGTAGGCTATTTTTGTATAAAATAAAGTGCTAACGATCTGAAATAAAAAAAAAATCCAAAATTTGGAATGAATGACTGAAGTTTAAAGGATTCTGGATTCCAAGCTTTGTACTCTAGTATTGAATGATTGAAATAATACCATAATAAAACGAGGGGGGAAGGAAAAGAGTAACAAAAACTGATACAAAGGCTCAAAATGACGGGAAATGTAAAAGTACAACAATATAAAATGCATTGCATACGGTACAATGGAATATAAAGGAGATCTCGTTATAACGAATTTTAATGCAACGAAGTACTCGTTTCAACGAAATAAATTTTCAATCCCGGGTAAATTACATTGCTTGAAATCCATAATGAAGAAATATTCGTTACAACGAACAAATTTTGCGGTCTCCTGAAGTTTGTTGTAACGGGATTTCAATATATTTATATAAAGTGTTAAAATAAAGTATTGAAGCATTGCAGTTTTCGTTTTTAGTTCAAATATCCTTTGAAAGGGTAATTCTGGGGGAAAAAAATAAAAGAAACTCTAACAGCATTTGTTTCTAAATAATTTCAAGCAAATAATGACACTTTGACAACTTACGAGAAGAACCGCGTGAAAGAATCTGAGTGTATATAACAAAGTAAACCGTTAAATCTGGAAGTTTGAAAGATACAATAACTCCTTTTTCAGAATTAAGAAGACAAGTAATTTCTTCTGCAATTTCCAGTCGAATATCTTATCACTATCTTCCAGAAAAAAATCTTTTTCTCAGAGTAAGCTGAGATTGTAATCGCAAATGAAAAATAATGTTACCACGCTTGTATTCTTTTTAAATGAAACAAAAAAAGAAGAGCTTTCTTTTCTTTCTCGACTACTTGGCGATTTTAACTCTCGTCTTGATAAATGGCCTTACTTCTGTGTTTGATTCTTAAGCTTTAAAACTCTTTGTTTTCACATCACATGATACATACTAAAAAAAAAAAAAAGCGTTCTTTTTAGAAAGAATTAGCAGTACTTTTAACACATGTGTCAACGGTTTTTAGATTCTGCTTCATTTTTAAATCCAAGTTTTGTGACTAACTATTTGAAACCACTCCTACATGAGTTTCTAACTTATAAAAATCCAGAATAGAAGAAGTTAGGGTCCACATTAAATGTTCTTAAATTTTTGGTATTTGCAGGATTTGCCGATTTAAAAGAAAACTTTTTGCATAAAACTGTTTTAAAATTGTGAAAACTCTTTTTAAAACACTCATTGTACACTACTTTTGATTGTATTTAATTTCAAACTGAATTGTTTAACTGGTTGACATTCACGTAAAAGATTATTCATACGGACAAAGACGTATTATGTCGTCGATACCAGACTTTCTGGAAGTATTAATTATGTTTGAAGTACATAATTATCGATAAGAATAGTTAGAACGGATGCAAGAAATCAAACCTCACTTATACGGATGTATGTTTCTCTTTTTAATTGCCTATGCAATGAACATCAAATTCATATGAGGCAGCGAGAAGAAAACGGGTGTAAGTGGACTTTTTAAAGTTTCTAGTAAAACGAGTTTGAAGTTCAGATACTAGATAGGTTTTCATTGAAATTTTGTTCTATTAAATCCTGCTAATTCTTCTCAATGATTTTCTTCACGCTACACATTTAAATAAAAACATAGTTCAACAATGGATTTCTAATTGTAGTGTTACCTACATTTTACCATGAAATTAGCTAAATATAGCTATAATTCACATTCGAATTACCTTGGAACATTGGAACAAATTTTATCTGATGCAGGAAAACCAGAGGTTTCTATGGATATTTTCTAATTTTTGCGAGCATTTTTCGCCCTCATATTATAGAAAAACGCCATTTTTGGGTCCTAAAATTAAAATTCGAACGGTTCGGTTCTTTTTTGGCTTTTGAAACCCCCTCTACGTTCCTTCACGGGGGCCCATCAAGTACCTCTCTGCCAAATTTGGTCGAGATCTGACGTAAACTGTGGATTTGTATAGGGAACAAACGCATATACACTTGGGTGGTTCAAAAATACATGTAAAAAATGTTTCTCCTAGATACCAGGACACCCCTCAATATTTTTAGACTTGTGTATAGCAATATACTGGAAGAATTTTAGCTTCCTATTTCAACTGAAAGAGGGTGCTCAAGCCCTTCTCCTAAACTTCATCAGTATGGAGGGGGGGAGGGTTAAAAATACACTGAAATGAAAAAACAACGCTACATATAATAATGTACTCGAGTATTATGCATATACATTGCAATAAAATAATTATTTACAAAAAAAAAAAACAGCTGGGGAAATTAAATGTTTCTAAATTTGTGACATTTTCTATGCTACGGCTAATGTTAAATTGAGGGGTCATTGAGCACCGTCTTAAAATTTAAGTAAGAAGCTAAAACTTTTACAGCATAATACTATTATTAAGTCTAAAAAAATTAAGGGGTGTCCTGACCTCTAGCTAAAAAAATGTTTTTTTCAACCACCCTAATGTACACACACACATACATATATTCTCTGTTTTATTTATATAGATTTTGCCAGCAAATAATGGCACGTGGTGTGAAAAAGGAAAGATTGATTTTTACAGCGTGATTGACTTAATTGTTTTATTTTTTAATCTTCGCTCAACTGGTATTATGGTGCATGCCAGAATTTATCTATTATAGAAGGCGTTGATGACCTCCTATAATGCTTGTATAAGTAGCAAAATTTACTTTTTCACCAAATTAATTCAACAGATACCAGTAATTTAACAACAAAATGTAAAAGAAAACAAATCTACTCCAGCTCATGGCATATTTCCTGGTATCGTTAGGCCCGGCTCTTGGGGTAGGCAATCTAGGCGGCCGCTTAGGGCGGCAGATTTTAGGGGCGGCAAATTTCTAAATAAATCTTTTTAAGAGTATGAATATCTATTTCAGCGTTATAAGATTCACTGCTTCAACGCTAAAAAAATATTAATATTAATAATAATAATAATAATTTCGAGTGTACCAGTGCTTGGATTTGCAAAACATAGTTCGGAATTGAACTAGAAATTCAATTTACTTTTAGAAGCGGCAAATTAAAAATCATTTAAAAATCATTTAAAAAGATTAATATATGTGTCAGCGCCATTAGTGAACTGCTTTAATATTAATAAAAATATAACTTAAAGTGTGTATCAGTGCTTGGATATGCAAAACCCAATTTGGAATTTAACTAAACTCCCTAATTGTGAACACTTAACTATTTTTTTTTTTGGTTTATTAAAATATCATTTTCTTAAAATTATTATTATTCAAAGGGGGGGGGGCACTTGTCAATATCGCCTAGGGCGGCAGAGCTACTAGAGCCGGCCCTGGGTATAGTAAATATATAAATTCAGTCTATTGATAAGTCCATGTAGGCGTAGGATAAAAATTTAATGTAAACTGTTTAGCACGACGCTTGTTTACTTGTATATTCAAAGAATGGTAAGAATTTTAAGGGGATATTGTTTTCATTTTCGGGTCACTTGCAAAAATTACTGAGATGTATTATGCAACAACATCATGTAAAAAGGTTATGTAATTATTTATACATGTTAATCTATTTAACAGTCAAGTTTCACATTCATCTAAATGTAAGCATGCTTCCAGTGAGCTGAAAGTTATTCGGATCCGGACGGCTGTTAATACTCTAAATTGTTTTCACAAAATAATGCCAAACATATGTGTTCCCAACAAACTTAAGCAGAAGAGGATAAAAAAATCTTTCAATCACTCATGCATGAAGATGAGCTTTTCTTGAAAATTTGCTCGAAAATTGATTTACTTTATCAAAGGGGCCTTTAAGACTGAGAACCGAAGCAACTGCTTTTGAGTAAAATTAATATTTAAAAAGTGTGCCAAGAACATCAAAATCCTCCTCCTCACTTGCTTTAGGAGTGACAGAAAAGTGTAGGCAATTATTCAATTAAGCCAGCAAAACAAAGAAGACTTAGCTTAAAGAAGATAATTTCTGTAAAATAAACACATTGATTAATTACGATGGGAAGGATCATAATGCTTCTAATCACTAAAGAATTGAGTCATTTTTTTAAGTTTAGAGTTTTAATGGTCGCTTCGGAGTTGAGTACTAAAGAAATGAACTGGCAGTGACGTTGTAAGGAAGGAGTAAAAGTCCCTCCCTCTTTCGTTTTTTTCGGATTATGGAATGTTCATTTTTTATGCATGTTTTTTCGAAAAAAAAAAAAAAAAACATTTTGTGTGAAAATGTTTACGAAACATAGAGCTGATTCCTAAAATTCTTTTCTTCTGTTTTGTATTCAATTTCTCATTTATTACAAGAAATTACACGTTAATGTAAGTAAAAATAGTAAGTCGTTAAATATTTTGAGACATTTTTGAGGCTTGAAGCTTGTCGTTGTGCGGTCCATTTTAAAGAAGCCCATTAGGTTTGATGTTGGAAAAACTAAAAAACGGATAGTTTTGAAATTGAGTTTTGAACATGCTTTGTTAAAAAATATTATGTACAGAACAGCTAGCTAAGCACGTATTTTATGCATTTATTTTATTATAAGAAGTTATAAAATACTAGTAACAGTAAAATTTATCACTGAAGATTAAAGCCAACGCTTAGGCTTGAAGTTCTGGTAGCTGTTGCTGAGCTATTTGGTGTGGTAAAGTACTTACGCTAACTATATTTCTAACTTTTTACCCAAAATCTTAGAGTAGATATATTTCACGACAAATATAGCGAACTTTTTTCTAGGTCCATGCCGGAGAGTACGGTAAGGTGCTGGTCTAAAACATTATATGTGAAGAACCGTGGTTTTTTGAATTAATGTCGCAACCCATAAGTGGATCCAGTAAATTGATCAACCGTTTTGCAAATAGAAGAACGGAAAATGCATTAAATTTAAGACAAGAGGGTTACATTGCAACATTATAAATATAGAACACATAATATCTGATCTGGATGACCTTTTCAGTATCTTTTTTAATTCTTTGATAGAGTTAATAGAAAAAAAAATCAGCATGAAACAGTTGTCCACTCACATTATGCTTTTCCGGCCTTTTCTTTTGTGTAAATCTTAGGTTTTTGAATAAAGAAGAGAATAGGTTGGCCCTCTCTCTCTCTCTTTGTGTGTGTCTTTGAAACCGACAATAACTTTAAAATTTCACATAAAAGATTTTATACAAGATTTCATGTAATTTCAATTCGACGCGTTAATGATATACAGGGTGTCCCTGAATGCCGTGTACAAACTTGGAGGGGAAGTACAGAGAACGATAACAAGCAAGAGTCACTCAGGAACATATGGTTGCAAAAGCAATGCTGATGCGCTACATGCATTCGAATGTGAAACTGCTCATAAATTTATTACAGGCGATTTTACACACCATTGTAGATTTTAAGACAGGTTTAAAACGGTTGTTAAAAATTTCGACTAGCAGCTCTAATACACGCTTCGCAACAACAGCGGAACGAGGGGATGGAAGCTTGTTAAAATGGCTCGTAATAGCGACGGTCAGTGCGTTGTCATTGCATATCATGTTTTACAGCTGAAGTCGCGTTCATTATAAAACGTCTTTCTAAAAAACTAGAATTTAGTGTGAAATCTTAGTGTACTAAAATATCACTATTAGTTACCCGTTTTTGCAACTTTCAATGTTTGACTTTGTGCGCATGTAGCGCGTCAGGATTACTTTTGTGACCATACGTTTCTAAGTGATTCTTGCTTGTAATCGTGTTCTGTACCTCCTCTCCAAGCTTGTACATGGCATTTGGGAACACCCTGTAAAAATATTATCCCACTTTAATCTATCTGTTGACAACTGTCAAATCTTACACTTTAAACAAGATCCTAAAACAGTACTCTCCAAAATAGTAAAACGTTTGTTTTGTAAACCCGAAGAACCATATACTAAATCTTGCGATTTAAATATTTGAATATGAGATGCAAGTTCCATGGAAGTGAATGAAACAATTTCCTTTTACGTTTATGTTAATATGACACTTCTAGATAACTGCAGTGCAACTACAGTAATTCCTGCATTAGATGTAGACAAACAGAACAGTATTGAAATTCCTACATTACATAAAATATGACTAATTTATGAGTCATTGATGGCTGCAGTCGAAATAAAGCATCTATGCTCTCATGTTTACATTCCTTTCCATACGGTATGGAAATGTATCTTTGCAAAGCGTCGTTAAATTGTTTAGAATAACGTGAGATCATTTTGGTTAGATTAGTGGAAAGAGATTAAAAGGAGACACGTTTTAAACTGATTTAGAAAATACTTTATATATATAAATCTACACATAATAAATCCTATCTACATCTATTGTCAATGAGTTCATTTGCAATTCAAGTGCAGTAGAATCAATCAACGCAGAAACTGATAACACAACAGTATAACCGAGCAGTTCCGACAAAGAAGCGGAAAGTAGTAACAACTGGTTACTTTGAGTTGCTTGAAGGTATACTCTTACCTAACAATATTTTGTACCTTGCACTATATTGCTGTTGTTGTACGTTGGAAGATAAAGCGCAGTATATGCAAATTTTTATTTTGCAATTTTTTGCCATCTATTGTATTTTAGCTTTATTGTACAAGCTTGCTAATTTAATTTTTGCTGAAAATAAAGCACGAAAAAAACGTCAAATTCCAACATTTTTCTATGACTAGTATGGAATTCAAAATGAATTTCTTCAGATTATCTCCGAAACTCATTTCTGCTGATACTGCGCTTTACCTTCCAAACAACAGTATACTTCATAATGCGTATGTTTTTTTTTTTTTTTTCACTTTTAAATTCAACAACTACAAAATCTCAGCAGTTAAAAAATTTAAGTAAAATTAGTGAAATTAAATTCTCCAAACATACAAGGTTTGCTATAGAATTATCTACGGTTTTCTATAGAAAAAATCTACATAAGTTATGTAGAACTAAGAAACTATTTGACAAAGAGGGCCATTAATCAAAAAAAAAAAAAATGTTTTGATTTAGATTTCGATATTTGCTCGACGTATTCAGCTTGGTTCACTAAAAAATAGCCAGTTCAGCGCCTACCCCTAAATACAAAGCTATTTTTTAACTTCTTTGCGACAAAATATTTTTTTACAATCGCTGTATGTTTGGTTCAATTTACTGCTTAGTATTTGAATTGCACGAATCATCTCTACGACGGCAATTCTTTCAGAGTGGATGAACTTTGTCTAAACTTATGTGAGGCTTTGAAAGTGTACGGCTAATTGTTGAAGACACCCCATTAAAGATGAGTTTCATATATTTTAATACTTGTATATGTAAGAGGAACGAAAACTTTCCGTTGCGACGTTTTGCCAAGCTATTTGGAAATCAAGAAATATACCACCGTAAGTGCAACTTTCATATTTTTTTAACGTTAATTTTACAAAGCATGAATATGTATGTGCTTAAAATGTCGTCCAAAGGTAGTACAGGTATATTTTTATAACATTACGCAAAGCAAATTTTAATATGATTTAAGAAATAGAAATTGCTTCGCTGTGTTATAGTTTCAAAGTTAAATTACTTGATGTGAATAACATAAAGAACTTCATGTTTATAAAATGATATGCTTGTTAAAACATAATAATACTTGAAAAAGATTTGAACTCAGTATACAGCTCATTTTTTTTTCATTTAAAAAGTTATTACCATTACATAGTTATTTTTTAACGTGATATGTATTTTGACCTGAATTAATGAATATGAACGAGCTCGTTCTCACGTAATTTCAAGTAATTAGAGTTAATATAAATCTCAATACGTTGTAACTATATTTTATAAAAGCCAAATAATTTTTTTTAGTAACTTGAGCAAACATTTGGTGCTCATATCCTTAAAATGTGTTAAGACATAAATATGCCAAAATTCACTGAGTGAATTACAAAAGGTTCAAGGACTGCAGTCTTCTGAATTATTTCAAATGTGTGCAGCAAATAGATTCCAGATATTCGTTCTCAAAGTTTTCTTACGATGTATATTTTACCAAATGGACCTTTTCATTTTTGGAATGTTATAAAATTACTATTTTTAAAAGTATCTAGGGAATGTAAGCAAGTTTACAGAAACGGATTTTTTGCCACATTAAGAACTATATATTGCCGAATTAGTGTTAAGAACTTCTAAGAAAGTTGTAAAATATGTTATATATATAAATTTTACTTTAGAAACTACACATTTGGCGTTAAATATACAGGAAAATCATGGTTATATTTTAATAACGTTGTTAATATCTTGTGTTTCAAATTTTCAAAAATTAAAACTATTGAACATCCGAAGGAAGATTTGAGGGATTTATATTTAAATTAATGAATCTAGTTCCAATTAGTTTCGACTATTTATTGATATTGAATGCCTAATATATTAACACTGTCTCGTAGTCTGACTTATAGATCGTACCTTTCCAGTACCTTAGTATGCTTAATATTAGGACAATTCGCGAAGTAAGCTCTGTTGTGGGGTTAGGTTAGTAGTAGTGGGAAAAAACAACCACTGTTTTACTCAACATCAAAAAATTGTAAATTACTGAGCTTCCATTAAACTCAGTACGAGCATTGTTACTGCCCAACATTTGCTGGTTATGACGTGCGCTGCATTTGGAAATCCTTTCAAATGCGAGATACGTGGAGAGAAGTTTCTTTTGGCAAAACTTGGTCACTGGCCAACGTCCATTGATGTGTTCCTGCATGAAAATGCTCGTTTTTACTTGTTTATCTGTTCTATGACACAAAGAAATGGGCACAGCAATTGGATGACGATGTTCAAAGTGCAATGACGAGTTGGTTGAACTCTGAAATGGCTGAGCTATATTCAAAAGGGATTTAAAAGTTGATAAATGTTATGACAAGTGTTTGAATGCATGTGATAATTATCTTTAAAATAGAGGGCAGTTGTATTTTAAATGAAGCCTTGTGGCTCAGTGGTAGCGCTTCGCGCCATCACGCTACAGGTCCGGGTTCTATCCCCGGGTCGGGCTGAAAGTTTTCTTACGGCTGAATGGTCGATTCAGCCGTTCATCCCTTCAGTGGGATGAAAGGCTGATCTTCTCCCTCCCGCAGGTGGTTAAAATGAGTACCAAGCGTGCTTGGGCACAAAAACCTAGGAATTCTACGTTGAGCTGACCACCTAACCGGAACATCTGCCTAGCAAACCTGAGCCCCTTAGTCAGGAAGAATGAGATGAGCACAGTAGGCCTTGGTCCCCATGGGCTGTCGTGTCACTGGGTTTGGTTTGTATCTTAATTGCATAAATAAAACTTTCGTTGCATCTATGCGGATTATTTTTTCATTGCGCAACAGATGTTAACTATCAATTGCTTTCGTATATTTTAAGGTACGTTCAGAAACAAAGAGCTGTCGCACCGCAAGCGTTCGGAAACTCAAAATCTCGACATCTTTTGTATTTTGGCGGCACCTACCAGCGTTCGAAAATGGTTGCAGTCACTCTCTGGGGGGTGTAACCGGGTGCAACAGCTCTAACCCGTCACTTACTACGGTTTCAATGGAGTTAGTGAGATCAAATGGTATTTTTCGGCCAGTCCTGTTGTGTATTACGTTTTGAGCTCTGTTTTATTGGTGCTTCGTCTGCTGCTGAGCTAGAATTAACCGCACTGTAACCACGAGTGTTCGGTTACACAGCTGTTTTACCGGGCTCACCAGAAAAACATCAGTGACGTCATAATCGCAAACTGACTAATCACGCGGTGCAACCGGTGGAATGTTAGGGTTCATTTTTTGACATAATATTTATCTTCTGCACTAGTAGAATGTCACAGAGTCCTTAAAAAACAAACCTTGCAAGTTTACTTAGATTTTGGACTGGTTTGAAGCCATACTACGTTAAAATTATTTTTTAATGACTTGGAGATTTGTTACTGCCGTATTTAAAAATACAGTCATGTGTTTACAACCTTTTGAGAGAACAACTTTTATTGTAACTCTTATTCTGTTTCGTTTACTCGGAACCTCAAATAAAAGTTAAACAAGTTAATGAGTACGAAGCTTCGAGGAAATTCAATATCACCCCTTTTCACAAGACTCATTTTTACTTTCCAAAATGACAATGTCTTCTCACTAAAAATATAAATGTTTATCAAGCATCATCAAATTTAGAACCGAATAATGCTGACTGTGGAAATTTAATTGCCTTCATTAAGCGATAGATTAAATTGTTCTGCATTTAATCGATAAAACATTTAAAAAGAGATAAACAAAGGAATCGTCTGAGAATTAATCAGATTTCAACTCGAGGAAACTTAAAGATTGGAATGAGAAAGAGAGAGATTAAGTGCAAAACTTTTAAATTATACATTGGAGAATTTTTAGTCACAATTGGGTAAAATGGTTGTGCGGATAGTTTTTAAGAGAATGAAAGTCCTTGAAGAATTATTCATTAATGTTTATTACGCATTTATTCAAACAGTACATACAAATCAAAGAGATTCTTAAAATATTCCTTGAATTATTCTGAATGATAGTTTGAATTTCGTGCAAATAAACCTCTTAAATAGAAAATTAAATATGATGAAGGGTTTTGATGTAATGTTTTGCATTCCCCCATTGTTAGTGGATGTATCTAAACAAACTTATATATATATATATATATATATATATATATATATATATATATATATATATATATATATATATATATATATATATATATATATTAAATATAGGTGGTCCCTAGCAAAGAGGCGAAAAATTATTTTATATTTTTTCGAGTTTCACCGTTTTTTCCTTTCTTTCTTCCGTTCTCTTCTTTTTGGGTTAGTACAGGGATTCTCAAACTTTTTCCACTAGCGGTGCCCTTTAATGAATTAGAATTTTTCACGGCACCCTAGTTCATCTACAGTATTTGCGTTAAGTGCGTAAGCGTGCCAAAGAAGGCTACCCAAAGGTTAAAAACTTAATATCAATCTAGCTTTTGAATGTTCACCAGATGACCCATAAAAACTAATCTTTTTTGACAAACTGACCTAACATATATATATATATATATATATATATATATATATATATATATATATATATATATATATATATATATATATATATATATATATTAGGGTAGTCCTTATTTTTGAAGTTGCAGATATTTTACGCGACGCCCCCTCAATTTGTTCCATTGTACAAATAAATGATCCTTGCAAAATTTAAAGTCAATCCAATGACACGTGCCCCTAGGGCTCCCTTCTTTGAGTTTCGAAGAAAAAATTGCGGATTTTCTCATTTTTATGTAAAAATATTCTAACGTTTTATATTTAAAGTAATTTTGAACATCAATAGGTGCTACTACTTCCAGACCGACCATTCTCTCACTTTCATTCTGTAAAATTTAACATGTTACAGAGAACAAAATGTACACCAATGGCCTTGGGTCAAGCGTACCGCTCTTCTGCGCTTGTTCCGAAAAAGCGGCAGGGGAACGTTTTTTCCTATCAAGATGGACACAAGGGATTCTATAGGCTATTAATGAATGGCCTAGGCCATTAATGAACGATCTTTGCCAACAACAAATTGCCCTTGGGAGTGTTGGCTTTGGGAGTGTTGATTTACAAAATTCCCTGTGTATGTAATAGGTATGGCAAATAGAGTCGCAAGGTTTCAATGCTATAAATATAAGTAATTGCACTTATATTTTAATTCGCTGTTCTTTAGTTATAAACATACCTAAATGCTTATGCAATTATTAATTTTTAAAATATAAATTTCGAAAAGTCTCCGATTACTCCTAACATAAAAATATACTGTATTTTCCATAGCTAAAATATGAATTAAAAAAAAATATAAAGATCGGAACAATGTAGAAATCTATACTTTAAATTAATTTTCTTCCATTTCAGTACATAGTCCTTCAATGTCATCAAATTCTTGCGATTCACAAGATTTAGAAATCGTAATGGGTATCTATCCTAACCTGTTGAACTTTTGTTTTCTACAACTGATCTACCACAATGCAAAAAAGCTTGACAACTAATGATATCTGTTCGCCTTTCATCACTGTTAGACAAATGCCATTAGGGATAAAGATGTTGTTCATTTATTTACAGCCTTTGTAGATGCAGTAAATTTAAATCAAAATGACCTAGTGATCAATCGTTAATTCCTTAAGAGAGCAAAAGAAAATCTTCGAGAGGTAAAATTAAATTTCATGAATTTAAATTTAGATTTCGTAGTTATTCACTGGGATGCAAAGTTACATCCAGATGTAACTGGAAAAAGAACGCCGACAGGATTACCGTGATAGCTTCAGTTCCTAATATTGAACAGCTACTCGGAATTGATATTTCTTCAGTTGTATATGATATCTTAGATGATAGTCCTTTATTGCTAACTATTCTAGCTGTAATGTTTGATACAACGACTTGCAATACCAACCGTATAAATTGTGCATGCAATTTTTTAGAGCAAAAACTGAACGGTGATATATTACATTTGGATTGCCATCATCATGCACTTGAAATCGTACTGCTGAGTGTGTCCTTAAAGAAGTTCTTCCTTTCTTAGTTCTAGATAAGATATTCAATTATTTAAGCGTTTCAAAATTTTGTAAAAAGATCTCCATCATTCAGAACTTATAACATTTCAATCAAGCACACATACCACTTAAATTCTAAAAGATAATGACATATTATTGTTAGTAAAAAGCGGAATTGAGAAAGATTACAGAGAATTCTCATAACTTGTAATAATATTTCCTGGTGAATTTTCTCCTACAAGGATATGTTTTTGGCAACTTGGAGCTTATCCCTGAGTCACATGGGTAACAAAAGAAATTTTTTTTTGAAAATTTTTATACTTAGGAAACAATTTCAACTGATCTTACATGAAAAGAATGCCCTTCAATGCTGTTTTACAAAGCTGTTTTACAATTAAATGCTGTATTAAGATATGGTTTTTCGCAGCAACCCAATCGAGGCTAATTTAAATAATATAATATGTCTGAAAAACTAGCAGCGTACAAAATGACGACAAACATGTAGCAGAAGCAGTGATTGGAAAATTCTTAAATCACTTATGGTATTTAGGGGATAAACTAATAGCTTTGTCCGTATTGGTTGAAGGAATCAACTTTGAAGATAGGAAAAGACTAATCCAAAAAATGCTTGTGAAAAGGAAGACGTGTCCGATGACTGTTTAACAAATTTCAGATAGCAATAGATGATTTGGAATGCTTTCTTAGTAAAGATCTTCCTCTTGATAGAATCAATTACGAGTCAATAAAACTGTTTGGGGATGAGTTACAAATACTAAAAGATTTTTTTCTATTTGATCATGATTCACGGCAAAATGAAGGAACCTATTTTAAGGGAAGAGAGATCGTTAAATTACTAAAAATTGTGCATGATACAACTGAAAGAGAAGCACAATTAATCGAAGAATTTCACAACTAATTTACCAAATATGAGTCACAAAGCAATTTATTTTACAGACCGTCCAAGATTATCGGAAAAAAAACACACTATCGAGATACATTGAGAAAAGCGTACGATTAAGGAAAGTTTCTAAAGCATTATTTCATTCTTATTCAACGTAAAATCTTTAGATGATATAAAGTAATTAAAAAGATTAATTTTAGTGCTACCTCAATTTAAAAATATTTTGCAAACCTAAGAGAAACGATGTACTGGATCTGAAGTAAAAACTCGGAAGCTTTGTGAGAAAATTATCAAAAGTGTTAAAGTTCATCGGCCTAGGGGCACGTGTTATTATTGACCGATGGAGTTCAAATTTTGCACACGTTACTTTTTATTATAGTGTCACCAAACTAGGTGGCGTCACTTGTTGAATTCCGAAAAAAAAAATCCCATATAAATAAGGACCACCCTAATATATATATATATATATATATATATATATATATATATATATATATATATATATATATATATATATATATATATATATCCTTATATATTATTTCTGTAGCCTGTTTTTGGTTTCTACGCGAGATCTTCCACAATTCTTGATCGATTTCTTTGATTTTTTAGCGTTTGTTAGCGTTGACCTTATTTTAAAGCGTATCGTGCAGGCTACTGACGAAAAATAGACCCACGGTCTAAAAATTGTTTTTTTTTTTTTCTGTCAAAACACCTGTTTTAAAGAACCAGAATGAGGTTTTCGGTTAAATTTATAACTTTAACTTGCACTATGACCGACGGAGCTGAATAGCTTAATCGGCAGAGCGTTCGACTGGTAACCAGGAGAATGTGTGTTCGGGCCCACGTCCGGACAATCTGCATCACAAATTAGAGAAATATCGCGCATAACATGAACACTTAAAAACAATGAATAACGAATGTGAGGGAATAGTAAAGATGAGATGGTGACGCTCTTTGCTGTTATGAAAACGTGATGCAACATGGAGCTTCATTGTAAGGCTTTTTTTTTTCAGCTTTGGCTCCGGCAAGAAAATTAAAGCATAAAGTAAGCAAACATATAAGTATCAGGTTTAAGATTTCAGATTACAATAGAATTGTTTTTTGTTCAGAAAAAAATAATAAATCGTGTATTGAAATATAGATTCTTCTAATGAGTATTTGACTCCTTGCACAAATAAAAGAAATATTACTACCTCAATTTGAAGGGTAAACTACATTTTTTTCTTCTTTTTGTAAAAAACAAATAGCCACATTTTTACTACATTCGAAAAGCTACGCTTAAAAAAGAGCTTAGTTCAAATTATTTTGTATTTTAACCGTGCTGTTAAATGATGAACACGTGCTGCTATCTAAGTTATAACGGTTCAAGCAACCTGTGGTAACAAATTGTAAAAATTTTCAAAAATAAAAACATTTCTCTTCAATATCTTATCTTATATATTATTCCCCTCTCATTTTAAAACTTATCAGTCCGGCTAATGACGAAAAATAGACTTACGATCGAAAATTCAAGTTTTCAGAAACGCCCCTTGCTGTTGCAAAACCTTGATGCAATCTGAAGTTCTTATGCAGATTTTTTTTTTTTTTTTAAAGCAAAGTTCTAATACAATTTTCCAATTTTTTACGTCGCTTTCGGCAAGAAAAAAAAATTACTCCGTGTGTGTGTGTGTGTGTTTTTTTTTTTTTTTTTTTTTCATTTTTTTAAAGCTTAAAATTACTTGACTTAGTTGTTCGGTTAAATTTATAAGTTTTTTTTTCGGTAGAGCGTTCGGCTATAAACTATCTGAACTTCGGGCAAGCTCAGGCTGTCCGACATTATAGCAAATTTACATTAATTTTACGCATTACATGTACTCATAACATACAACAGATAACACACGTAATAAAATAAACTCAGTGGGAATGCTACTTAGTGTTTCGACTCCTTTATGAAGGCTACAGTTATCATTCAGATAAGTTGACTGTTACTCAAAGGGTGTTCATCCTTTTTTTTAAAAGCTTTGACTCCGTCCAGACCACTAAGCATAATGTAAGCGCAAAAAAAAAAAAGGATTACATTTACCTCAAGGGAATCCTTTTTGTGGAGAAAAACATTTTCATTGTATGTTAAAATGTAGATTTTTCTAATAGCATTGTTCGACCTATTGTACAAATGAAAAAATACTACTCTAACTTGAAACTACGAGTTTCACCCAGTAAACCTTCAATTATTTTTTCGAATACGATATAAAACATTAAAATTTTTATCAACTTCATTAGTAGAAGGAAGGTGGAGTAGAAATCATTTTCTACTCATCTGCTTTCGGCTGAAAAAAAGAAAAAAACATTTTGTCTACGTTCGAAAAATTACTTAAAAAACGGACTCAGTTCAACTGGTTTTGGTTTTGAATTTTAAGGGTTCGATTAAAAGAAAAACATGTGCGGGCATTTAAGCCGTAACAGTTGAAGCAGCCTGCTATGGAAAATTGTTCAATGTTCAAAAAAAAAAAAAAAAAAACACTTATTTTCAATCTAATTTATTACTTCTCTAGAATGTTTGTTTTAATCACTACGTGAGCTCTTCCTCATTCTTTAATCAAAACCAATGTTTTACGAATAATTTTAAATCGTATCATGCTGGCTAATGACAAAACATCGACGCATAGTCTTTTTTTTTTTTTTTTGGCGAAATGCTTTTTTGCTGTTTTTCATTACACATTCCTTCAAAGAATAGCATTCGAAAAGTAAGGCGCAATTGCTAGGTTTGTTGGAGTGTCGTGCTGTTAATCAGAATGGCGCCAGTTCGAATCCGTACCAATAAATGTCTCTTTAATGTTTTTTTCCGTCAGATGCTCACGTGGGCAGGACTGCATTTGCCACAACCTGTTTTTTCACATGCAAAATTACTAATTTTTCACGAGTCACTCAGCCACACTTTTAATGATATTTATATTTGAATTGAAAATACGTACAACTAAAAGGTGCGCGATGATCAAATTATCACAACACTGTATTTAACGAGGTTTTGTTCATGATGTCTTCAAATTACATGCCTTCTTTTGTGTGTTTACTTTTTTCCGTTTACTTAAATCCGATTACTTTTTTCGGTTCTTTTTCATAATGCTCTTCTTTGAAATTTTTAAAGAGAGAAATGCCACGTGAGACGATTCGAAGCAGAGTGCGGAGTTCCGCACGAGTCGACTAGTATATACGTGGTCGTTGTGGATATATATTGATAACATGAATATTTCGCGGCACCCCTCGCTTCTTCTTACGGCACCCAGTTTGAGAACCCCTGGGTTAGTAAGTAACTGGTAAAATCTTTATTCAATAATAACACGTGATGCAAAGGGGATGAAAACCGAACAAAATGGATGAATTCTTAAATTTTCGAAATAATATTTATTAACCCCATTTAAAGTTTGAAACAAACATTTAGTAGTAAAAATAACCAAATCAAGGACTTGAACTTCGTAACTACAAAAATAGATTTTATAACATTACAAGGGGTTTACTGCCCCTTGCTCGCTGTCACTCACCAACACTTGGGAACTGCAAGTAATTCCATTTGGATCGCCTCACGATCAGAACTCGGAGATCAAGAATACATACTAACTACAACAAAATAGCAGGTGTTGGTTTAATTATATGCTTATAAGGATAATATATTCTGAACGCTAAATTTTTTTCCCGACCTTGCACTCTTGCCAGAATGAAAAGATGTTTGTCGATTTTGGAATTTCGCAAAGGTATCAAAAGCTCAAGTATGAAAATGCTCCGTAAAATTGGTATCTACTTTAACTGCAAATAATTTTGTTGAATATGTGCAATTTTTTTATTTGATAAATTTGCATAATTGTGCTACTTCAGTAGTATTTTTCGAACTATAGCATTTGATCTATTTCCTCATTTGCCAGAAATTTTAGGCATTTATTATGAAATTCAGCTCATCTTTCCACGTCATACTGTTTCAACAATTTCATTGACTGCGGTGACATCATCAAGTGCATATACGAGGAGGGACAAAAAATAACCGGATTTTTGTTCTAAAATATTTATTTATTAGTTCATTCTCAAAATTTTTTTCGTCTCCTTCAAAGTGTTCCCCCTTAGATGCAATACACTTGCTAATTACTTTTTTTCCACTGTTAGAAGTTCCCCTGGAACTCTTTAACTTTGACAATGTCCAGTGCCCGTTGCGAAGCAGTTTTTATAGCCTCTACATCATCAAAAGGCTTCACTTTCAGATTTTTTTCATCCTCGGGGACATAAAAATATCACAGGGGGCTAGGTCTGACGAATACGGGAGTGATTGAACGACTAGCCACCCCTGAGAGGCCAAGTAGCGGTTAATAGTGAAGGCTGTGTGTACGGGAGCGTTATCATGGTGAAGGAACCATTCTCCTAATCGCCCGCGCGAGATCCAACTCACTCGTTTCTTCTAAAATTTCGTCAGTCGTAAAACGACGACTCTCGTTGATTTTTTGGCGGATTTTTTCAACGTTTTCATTATTTCGAGACGTTGAAGGGCGCTCAGAGCGAGCATGATCTTCAACATTCGTGCTACCACGTTTAAAGCTCCCAAACCACTCGAAAACTTGTGTACAGCTCATAGCATCGTTGTTGAAAGCTTGTTGAAGCATTTGGAAAGCTATTCCGTTGCCGACTTTTCAAGCAGGAAGCAAAATTTCAAGCTTACAGTTTGTTTTTTGAAATCTGCCATAATGAGTTCGCAGGCAGAAATCAGCAACACCTGAGAAAACCTACACTACGATCCGAAGTTATCAACTAAACTAACGCCACTTGCACAGCTGGTTTGTGAAGGTCTCTACTTGAGTCATCTAGCTGGAGAACACTCTACTACATCTAGGATTGGCATTGCACCGTTAGTCCGGTTTCTTTTGGATCCCTCCTCGTATTGTAGTAAGAGTGACATGGGTTGAAAATACGAAATATGGTTCGAAAACTTATACAGACAGTATTTTCTTGCTTTGTATTTTGAATTAGAATTTAGCATCACACAATTTTGTTTTTTCATATTTAGAAATTTTGCATGTGAATGTTTCTTTTTTTTTTAATATGAAACTCCAAATGTTCCAAATGGTAAAAATAAAAATATTGTACTCTCCTCTAATTTTTTTGCTATCTGCTATTTAAATCTTGGAAAGTTAGTTTTTACTTGGAATTTATCAATAATGTGGTTTTCCTTGTTTTTACCCGACTGCGCGTGCGCGACGCAAAGAAGGGTAATGTGTTTATCAGTCTATGTATGAATGTCTGTTCCTATGTGGCGTTGTAGGGGCTAAACGCCTTGGTCAATTTTGGTAATTCTTACGTCAATCGATTTGTCTTAACCTTGGGAGTGTCACTGAACACATGACAGTAATTAAAATTCACCATATCAACAACCAGTTGCCATATTTTGTCAGTTCGGGATCGGCACACGTTTGGTGTTGCGCACTGTGTCGCACGCTACCTGCGTGCGACAAATGCAGGCAGATTTCGCTGCCTGATTTTTTTTTTTTTGTTTACTAAGTCTACTAATTGGGATCTCAGTGGTCGAGTGGTCTAAGCGATTGCTTCTTCCACTTGAGGCGGTATGTCAAGACACCCTCGCTGAGGATGTACTTTCCCCTTTTTCTGATGTAAACTCTTTCATGTGTTCTTTATTTCTATTATGTACTGTAATAAAAAGTATATTACGCGTAACGAAGGCAAGACACTCAGATTGTAGTTCTCATCAAAATGAACCCGTGCAATAAGCTCCAAAGGAAATAAATTCTACTAATTCGATTTTCATCTCTAACATGTTGCATTTGTTCTTGCCTTGATTCAAGGGACCGAGTTTCGCAACATGTACTTTCTCGACAGGCTTTTGTAGTTTTGCGAGAAAGATTTGATTGACGAGGACTGATCCAAATTTTACGGGATTCCTTGAATCAGAAAGGAATGGGCCTCGACTGTTGATCCTTCTATTCTGCTTTTGAATTTATGATTTGTCTTATCTGTGTACGGTTATAAAACTATTTCAACGGTGTAGTTTTATTGTATTTTTCTTTTTAGTTTTTTTGGTTTTTACGCAGTTGGGTTTTTTGTTTTTATTTAATAATTTTTGTATATTTCTCTCCTCTTCTCCTCCGCTTTGAAAAAAACCTAGCAAAAACTTGCCGTAATCTTCTTGAAACTTCTTTAATTTCGGAATTGAAATGACTTTTCGCTTAGGGACCCTTCAGAAAAAACAATGGTGAGGCAATTGTAATCAAATGAGCAAATGTAACTAATGTTACAATACTAAACTACAGTTGAAATTCTTTGCTGTCTTTTTTATTCCTGCTTTTATTTACGATGACTATTTTTGCCACATGTAGTTTTGTACAAAATGTTTCAAGTGTACTGTATATTGGGCACTTTACCTTATAAGTGAAAAACATTTTCTCCCGAAGAAAATGATGCATGTAACATTGAAAAATGTTTTTTGAAAATTTAATTCTGTTTCAAATTTCAGAAATTTAGAACTTTTCTAAAAGTAGAACTTTTACTTTCCGAAACAATTTTCCAGAATATTTGCATAATACTTTTATAAAATCACCCTGCGATATTATTAAAGATTGCACACTTGCATCATAGAATATTTTCCGGAATATTTCTTAACTTTAATCGACAATGAACAACTGCAGTAAATCCACTATCAGAGAAAATTTATTATCTATTTCTAGCGATTGTTCCGCACAGCACTGAACAGATTGCCAAATACCTTTCGATATAAACGCCAGCTATTTGTTTAACACTTAAGCCTCACCAATTAGCCATATCTCTGAATATATTGTTTGATCTTTAGATAGCGAGGAACGAAATCTCGAAAGCTATTGAAAGAGCGTTGGCAGATCTTTTGAATCTCTAAATGATGGAAATCCGTTTGAGAGTTGATATTTATGATCAAATATTTCTCATGTGATACAGGGTGAGGTTTATTTGATTGCTTTGGATAGGAAAAAATATTAAGTATCTTTTTGATGTAAGTTAAGAAATATTTTATACACTATAACCCATCAGTCTGAATTGACTAAAAGAAATAAGTTAATAATTAAAAATTAAATGAATTTGACACGTTGCGAGGTAGAGACATCTTGGGAAAAGTGAAATAGCGGGACAAAGTGAAATGGTGAAATATTTACTTTTAGCGCCATCTGTCTAGTAACATTCTGAAAGTTTACATAAGTGTATTTAACATATAGTCTGTCCCCCCCCCCCAGTCAAAAAAAAAAAAAAATCTCAGAAAATCAAAGAATATGAGACTACAAGCAATTTTCAAAAATGAATAATAATGCTCTAATATTTTGATATTACTCAAAAATTATTTCGATTATTATTAAATAATAAAGTGATCGCTTTTTAAATGTTAAATGAGACCTACTAGTATTCAGAGCAGTATTTATTTGTTTAAGAGTCATTTTTTTAAAGCTGGACACTTTTAATAGTTGATGTCTTCAATTTTCATAAAAATTTCAGGATGTGTTAATGGTATTATGATACGAAAAAGTGAAGTTTCTTTTTTTTTAAAAAACTGATTTGTTTGTCTTTGAGTAGGGATCAAAGTTTAAGGTCATGAAAAAAAAAAGAGCTAAATATATGATTGATTTGCTTCAAAAGCAATGATTGAACCAAGCCAATTCTTTTAAATAAGGATACTACTTGATACCAGGTACATTCTAGTATAAATATTTAGGTGACTCACTCATGGCTTTGAGGGCAAAAGTCAATTGAAAATGCAATTTTTTAAACCTTTTTTGCTTTATTTGGACCCGGATATCTGCTAAAGCCGTGAGTAACTCTCGGAAATAAGAATATGATTAACTACTCACCACAGTAGGGTACTAAGTAAAATGTAAAATAGCTTTCGTTTCTCTTGGTTTTAGTAGTTAAACCGTCTCAAAGTCGATGATTTTTTAAAAAAAAAACCCAAGTTTAGAGATCAATAACTTGGATCACGACGCGTCAACAATTTTGGGGCTCAGCTGTAGTTATTGTCCGAGTGGTGTAGTTTAAGATCCAGGTTAGAAGCTCGTTTTAAATTACGCGGTCTCAAAATTGATAATTTTGAAACAACAAGAATCAAAGTTTTAGGTCAATTACTCCATAACGCCTGATCAATAACTTTGAGCAAAAGCTTTATGCTCTATATGGCGTAGTTTTAGACTCATGTCAGAAAACCATGAGATGTAATCATATTACTTAATTAAACGGTCTCAAAAATGATAATTTCAGTATAAAAGAGCGTTTTTACACGAGTTTATATGCGTGCTACTCAAAATCTTTTGAGCTCAAAATCACATAAATACTAGAACGAATCAACAAATAAATGTACTCCCAAAATTTCACGCTTCCAGTGTAATAAAATTTTCTGTAACCTTGGCCACAACATGGCAGTTCTTCTCACAAAACTGATCCGCCATTTTGGAGCACTATATTTTGGAGATCCTAAATCCTCAGGATTCGGATCTCGGAAGCTGAAAACTAGCATCAGGTTAGTTTCAAAGACATCTCTACACCTCTATAAAATTTCATCCCATTCGGGGATGATCGAGCTGGGACAGTTTGAAAAATCAGGTCAGTTGACGTGGAATCACTCTGATATAAACAACATTATGCACATTTCACCCGCATCTTTTGTTATTGTCTAAAAAAGATTTTTGTTTTAACTTTTGAGCCAAATTTAATAAATATATTTATTTATGAAAGTTTATTACTAAGTAGTGTATGCAAATTCTACTGTAATTATGAACTCAATCTCTTACCTAATTGCAATCCTCTTTCTAAAATATAGCATTGATTTATGATGATTATAAAGTCAAAAATAACCAAAGATGCATGTGAATTGTCACAATGTTATATCAGAGTGATTCCACGTCCATTGACCTTAATTTTTAAAATTGTCCCTGCTCGGTCATCCACGAATAGGATGAAATTTTATAGAGGTGTAGAGATGTCTTTGAAACTAACATAAGCAAATTTTCAGCTTTCAAGATCCTAATCCTAAGGATCTAGGATCTCCGAAATGGTGGATCAGCTTTGTGAGAAGAACTACCATGTTGTGGTCAAAGTTACAGAAAATTTTATTACACTGGATGCATGAAATTTTGGGAGCTTAAAGTACATTTGGCTGGTTCGTTCCAGTATTTATGTGAGTTTGAGCTCATGAGATTTTGAGTAGCACGCATATAAAATCGTGAAGAAACGCTCTTTTATACTGACATCATCATTTATGAGACCGTTTAATTAAGTAAGATGATTAGATCTCTGGTTTTCTGACATGAGTCTAATACTACGCCACGTAGAACATAATTACAGCTCTTGCTCAAAGTTTTTGACTTAGGCGTTATAGAGTAATTGTCCTGCAACTTTGATTTTTGTTGTTTCAAATTATCAACTTTGAGACCGCGTAATTTAAAAAGAGTTTCTAACCTCGACCTTAAACTACACCACTCGGAGTTTAACTACAGCTCTGACCCAAAGTTGTTGACCCGTCGCGATCAAAGAGTTATTGAGCTCTAAACTTGGCCAATTTTAAAAAATCATCTACTTTGGGACTGTTTAGTTACTAAAGCCAAGAGAAACGAAAGCTATTTTATATTTTTCTTAGTACTATACTGTGGTGTGTAGTTAATCAAGTACTTATTTCCGAGAGTTACTCACGGCTTTAGCAGATATTCGGGCCCTAACAAGGCAAAAAAGTTTTAAAAAAATGCACTCATAGCAATGAGTGAGTCACCAAAATTTTTATACTAGAATGTACCTAGTATCAAGTAGTACCCTTATTTAAAAGAATTGGCTCGGTTCACTCTTTGCTTTTGAAGCAAAGCAATTATAAATTCAGCTCTTTTTTCTCACAACCCTAAACTTTCACCTCCACTCGAGGGCCAACAAGTCAAATTAGAGAGAAAAGAAGCTTCACGTTTTCTTAACACAATACTAGTAAAATGTCTTGAAAGTTTCAGGAAAATTGAAGGTGTCAACTATCATGGTCCCCATTCACTTTGTCCAGCTTAAAAAAAAGACTCTTAATATTAAGCTTATTTGTATTTTAAAAGCATTGTACTGTTAGTCAAGTGCATGCGGGGCAAAGCGGATGGGGCAAAGTGAAATAGTTCATTTCATTTACTTCTTCAATCGTAAACCAAATCACTTACATACTCATTAATTAAATTGTTTCTTTTGCATACCTTCATTTACTAATTCCCGTATTTACTAATTTGTTAACTTATATATATTTTCTTATTCATTCACTATTTTCACTTATTTATATTTTATCATATATTAACTTATTTATTCATTTATTTATTTTCGTTTAGTGTTTTATTTGCTTTTTATTTATTCATTAATTCTTTTGTTTACTAATTTATTGAGAATAAAATATTCCATCATAAAAATATTCTATTTTTCACTTTACCTCATGGAAAAAAATAAGTGAAAATTTTCCACTTTTTGTTGGAGGTACAAAATTACTACCAAAAATAAAAAATGTTTCAATGCAAGTTTTATTATAAAATATATTGTTCTTTATTTACCGTAATTTTCAGAAAAAAATCCCAACTTGTTCCATTTTGAAAAAACTAAGTTTTCTTAACTATTTCATCTTGCCTCACATTCACCTACATATTTTCATTACGCACTGCTGATCAGAGTCTAGGAACAAAACTTCAAAGTAAAAGTGCTTTATGAGTTTTAAATAAAAGCTGCGAGGCATAAGGTAAACACACCAGTAATGGCCAATGCTTCAGTAGTGGCGAATTTAAGGTTTATATTTGAAAAAATAGGATTCTAGGTCTCCCAATGGATTCAAAAGTGTATCAAACGTGCAGGAGGTATTACCACGTTTGAATCCATTGAGAAACCTGGCATCCTATTTCACAAATATAAACCTTGAAGTGGCCACTACTGAATCACTATTAGGCACTGGCCATAACTGGTGTCTTTAACTTATTAATTTTTAATTAGTTATGTAACGAAAATTTTGTGAAAATTTCAAATCACAAGTTGCTGAAAAACTACATATGCCTGCATTTAAAATTAAAGTGCAAAAACCTACACTAAAAATAGTTTGGAACATTACATGCAAAAATTTGCCAGGCGATTTTTTAATGATTTTTTTTCTATTTACGGTAGCCGAAAACGTACAATCTTTTAAAACGAACCTTTTAACCGAAAAGGGTTGAAATGCTTGTAGGTACCTCATAATTGGTCGTTAACTTTACAGTGACTGAAATAGTATTTATTCATTCTTGTTTCTTTCCTTAAATGTGATTCTTTAATTATTCAAACTTTTTTTTTGGAAAGTTAATTGTTTTTTTTTTAATTAAAAACCACGTTGTGGAGGAATTCAAAGTTCGTGCCAATTAGTACTGAATGTAGTTTTTGCATGCAAAGATGGCACGAAAACGTTTAGCTAAAATCAATTTTGGGAAAGGCAAGCGAACTATTCAATTCATAGATAAACGTCTTACTTTTGAGAATTTGTGGGAAAGAATGAATTTATATTTCTTGTAACTGTATGAAGCAATAAATGTATGCAAGTACAATTAGTAAAATGAGTTATAGTTTTGTAATACACAGTCAAACCGGTAAGATTAAATTGATAAAATATAAAACTTTTCTAATAAACGAAAATAAGTATTGACAGGAAGATAATACAACGCTCTCCGTCAGCAATACTACTACAAAACAGCTATGTTTATGGGTAAAGTTAATAAAGTTTTTAACTTCGCCAAAGAACTGGGTACAAATATTAAATCATCCAATGCGTATACTAGGCGTGTTTTTTAAGTTAGAGCGGATTAAAAATAAAAGCACTACGAAGAAAATTTTCCAAAACCAAACTTATTTAAAGATTCTTCATGTATTTCTCTACTTTTCAACACAGTTGCATATTTTTTTATGCTCTTATACCTTACAACAAGATTTTGAGCATCCTCTTCATAAAAACTTGTCTTCTTCTCCCCTTCTACTGCTCGCTTTCACGTCTTCGTCATTCTTGTAGTGGTTGCCGCCAAGATGATGCTTGAGGTAGCAGAAAAGAAGAAAAACCATTGGCACAAGGTCTGGACTGTAAGGGGAGGGGATCCAAAACTTCTCAGCCAGAACAGTCCAATAAAGCTCGGGTCTGAGCTGCGGTGTGAGAGTTTGCACTGTTGGAGTAGCAAAATTCACTCTGTTTGCATAACACTTCTTTTGTTTTGAATCGCTCAGCTTAGTTTTCACAGGGTTTAGCCACACACTAATGGCGTAGTCAAGGGGAGATAGAGGGAGGGAGGGTCATAAAACCCCTAAATGAAGCAATACAACTGCTTTTCGGCCTTCAAATTCGAAAATTTGTATATGTGCCCCCTATTAAAAATTTCTCGCTATGCCACCGCCGTAAACTTCTACAGTTATGATGGGGCGGGTGATTCAATCACCCTGAAGATTTTAATGACACATAACAGACTGTACCTGCATAGCTACAACTGAGCAGAGTGATTCCCAAGTAATGCTAGGACATAATGCAAGCACTAGTAGCTAAGCTTGCGCTTGCTATTAGTGCATTCAACAAAACGGCTCTTACTATATATATATATATATATATATATATAATATATATAAACACGCGTTTTATTTATATCAGAGGTGAATTCAAAAATTATCCTGAATCGGACTACTTATGAACAATAATTGAATCCCAAGTCGTAACCAATTTCGCGTGAAAGTGGAATTATTAAATTGTATATTTTATTTATTTTATTCACATGTATAAACATATATAATATTTATACTATTACATTTATTTTATTATATGATTGTCATATGTTTATATTAGCAATCAAAAATTTTAAATTATTCTGCAGTTTTTTTCAAACATCGCACGTTCCTTTTTTCTTTTGAGCAGTGTATGAATATGAAAATTAAAAATACTTGTATGTATATGTGAAAATCTTAAAGAAAGTGAAATATGTACTTAACTTACAAAAAAAAAAATATATTATTTTCTGTCGACAAGCAACGCAACAGAATGTTCTTCACGATGCTCTTCTTTCCCCAATTTTACAATGAAAATAATGTTTTATGTATCGTATTTTGACTAAAAGTAATTTTAAGCTACCAAGGCATTGGATTGTAACCGAAGTAAATATTTCATATTCTCTTTTCCCCTCTATACGTGGAATACTTCACAGATGGAAACAGTAATTTCGTAAATTAAAGAGCAATATTTACATAATGGCGTCTGTTGTTTGACTTCTGTTGCAGGCATCCAATAGCCATCAGTTTTTCCTTAATTAACTTTCTAGTACTAAAAGAGGCGATTGTAAAGTGCTTTCGTGATGAAGAAAATTTTCATTAACTTCTAAAGATTTTCGAGGCATTTTTAAAATTTTCTTTCTTGCTCAAAAACGTAACAGAGAGAAAAAAAAGGAGAAAAGGTTTTATCTAAAGGTTGTAATGACTTCTCAAAGGTTATGAATAAAATATCTATTTACGGAAAAATTGTATTACAAAAAGTGTTTTTGTTTTACTTTGTTAAGTAGAGCTTATGCATCTATAAAAGTAACAAGTTTTATGATAGATTAAATTAATATTATTTAATATTAAAGCTATGGTAGTGTCGGCTGGTGTTACGCCATAGATTTTTGCAATCACACAAAAGATGGATAACACTAAATCTGAGAAACTAGCCACGGTCTTTGAACCTCGTTTGTTCATGCGCTTTAATTGTTCATGGCTAGAGAAAATTTGCCTTTGACTGCATCTTGATGCGAAAAAAAATGTAGAAGTAGTGGAATGCGAGACAAAGTGAAATGGCTAAGATAACTCAGCTTTACCAAAGTGAACTAATAAGAAATTTGTTTCGAAAATTACAGTACAAAAAGAAAGAACTTTGTGTTTTATAATAAAACTTCCATTGAAACAATTTTTATTTTTGGCAGTAGTTTTGACGCTTCAAAAAAAAAAAAAAAATTCATTTTTTTATGGGACAAAGTGAAAAATGAAATATTTTTGTGATGAAATATGTATTCTATTTGCTTATAAAAAGCATTTTTGAATAAATGAATCTGTAAATAAAATTTTGAATGAAAAGAAAATGGAACAATAAAGCAATAATTAAATAAATTAATTAATTAATACATGAAGAAAAGTAAATGAGTGAGTAAAAGAGTGAAGGAAAAAGAAAATAAGTGAATGGATGAATAAATAAGTGAATTATTAATGAAGGAGTGTAAATGAATTAAGAAATGAATACGTAGGTGTTTTAGTAAATGATTGAGAGAGTTAACGCGCACGAAATAAGCTACTCGTATTTCACTTTACCCCGCATGCACTCGACTACTTTCAAAAGTAATTAAAATTCAAATAAGCTTGTATTAACTAAATAAATATTGCACCGCACATTAGAAGAACTCAATTCACATTAAAATGTCAATAACAAGAACTTTATTATTTTATAATATCAAAAATAATTTTTGACTTACAACAAATATTACAATAAGAGTATCAATTTTTGAAAATTGGCTGTATTATCATAAGCTTTATTCTTCGGCGGTATTTTTTTCCCGACTAGAATAGACTACATGTGCAACTATATTGTTGAAATATTACCAGATAAGGTGGCTCTAAATGCAAAGTAAATATTTCACTTTTTCACTTTGCTCTGCCATTTTTACTTTGCCCCACATTTCCCAACATTGGATTTTTTTTTGTAGCTGAATACTGAATTATATTTAATTCTACAACTAATTAGTAACTAAACAACTACCCATCATTATATGTGTTGTAGGAGTGTACCTAAACCAAAATGAAGTTGTGAAAAGGAACTTTTTCATTTCAAACCTTCATCTTAGTTGCACTCACTTTATTTTCAGTTCTGTTGAATTACAACCATTCTATCTGAATGGTTAGCAAGCACCTGTATTTGCAAGCATCTTGATCCCAATCCCGTAAACACATAACAGAGAGAGAGATTGTCAGGTTGGAATGAATGATGATATTGCAATGGCACCAGAGAGAGTAGGAGGATTCAGACTGCAACTGATGTCTTGATGTACAGTGAGTTGCACAGACGCAATGCAATGGATACATAGTTTGAATTCCATGTTTGTATTCTAAATGTCGGAAATGGTTATGGTCACGTGGCTTTCTGTTTTGTAATTCTGATTTGAATGTTTTGATGATGTTAGAAGACAGGAAATTTAAATGACAGTTGATTTTGTAACCATTTTCAAGATTGATAAATTTACACTAAAGCTTAGAGCGATGACTGCATTTCTTGTCTACTTGAAGAATATTTGAAAACTCAATAACACTTTTGGACTATCATAGAATTTCTTTGACTGGAATAATGTAAAGACTGCGTTTTGAAGCATTTTAAGATGTGTTGATCTTTGAAAATCATTTTTAAAAAATAATGAGGTTTTTTTTTTTTTTTTTTTTGAAGAGAGTTAGTTTTCTAATTAAAAATAAATTATGAACTCAAATGCAATTTGAATTTAATTTAAAGCTTTTTCTGAAAATAAGAAAATAGGTTATATTTAGAGATACTTTAATACAAAGAAATTTTTCGAATAAAGAATTTTTAATAAATATTGCTTATTTTTGATTTTAGCAATATCTTAGTAAAGCACTTATCGGTGCTATGAAGCATAGGAATGAATTTTTTTTTCGAAAGGTACAGTTCAAAACAAGATTTTGCACACAACAAAGAACTGAAAAGTTGTTTATCATTTTTCTTAAAAAACATCTTGGGGAAAAAAATATATTCAAATTTACAAGTATTTTTAATACAAATTTTTCCTACTGATTCTAATAACCATAGAAGCTAAAAAAGCATTTTTAGAATTCCAAAGGCTTGGGCAGAAAAGTAAAATATTTCTGAAAAAATTAAAAGGAATAAAAAAAACAATAATTCCAATAAAAAGCTGCTTTAGAAAGCGCTACATTGCTTAAAAATATCCTGTTCCATGGCTTTATATGCAATTTTGAGGGCAAAAAATTCAACTTAATGTTAATAATACATGTTAATGAATCTAAATTATTTTTAAACCTTATATAACCATGTATTTCAAAATCAGTTAATTGAAAATTTGAATTTCAGCAGTTGTTGGTTTAGAAAGTCATTTTATGCTATTTTGGATCCTAAAATAAAAATTCGTACGGTGCGATACTTTTCTGGCGTTCGAAAATCATCTTTTTTTTTTAATTTTATTTCAGAAAGGAAAATTTACATACACTTAAAGAGCTTTTTTTAAAACCTTATAGCACGCTAGTATAATTATAATACCGCTCGAAAATTCAGATACATTTTTCTCTAATGACACCACTTTATTTGTTGAAGTAAGGCATAATAATTTAAGTGTATTTCTTTAAATCTGTAATAAGTTATTTTTTCAATGCGAATAAAAATACTTTTCTAGTTGAAGAAAACCTTAAGTTGCAGTTCCTTTTTATGCATAGGCGAGTTCTGACATTTGCAATTTTGATGAAACGATTCTTGAAGAATGGTAAACGTATGCTAAATATTTAAACTTAAGTTCAACATTGACTGGAATTTTCATGCTGCTGTTCACACATTTTTGCTACTACTGGTAGTAAATATAATTTGCTAGTGAATGAAATTTGCTTTTGATTGTATTGCATTTAAATGCTTGTCATTTTTATAAAGAATTCACCTTTGTGGCAGTTGGTATGTCTATATAACTCAGGTGTAAGGATAAAATGGTGTTGCATATAAAAAATGATTCAACTGTGGGTATCATTTAAACACTAGACATTTGTAAAAAAAACTACAATGACATTCGCTTCAAATATTTTCATGAATCTCGGAGAAAATAAAGTATTTCTCTTCTCTCTTGAAAAGCTCAGAAATAAAATAAATAAAAAATAATGACAGAAAAACCTATTTTATTTCACGAGAAGAAAAAAGATAAAATAGGATTTGGACGATTTTTTTCTCTTCTCAGAGAAAAATAAAGAAATGGAAATTGCAAACAGTCCACCTTCATTTGCAAGTAAAAACCCAAAAATCTCTTCTATATATTTTTCAGCTACCCTATTTATCAGGATTCGTGTGAGTGATAGATAAAAACGGAAAAGTGGTTTGAAAAGTAAAACCGGTTTAAGCCCACTCTCATCCCATCCGCTTAATTATCTTAAGAGCAGCCTAGGATGCACACCCTGGTATAGCCACAATAGCAAGCATTAAGATAAGCAAAAGCGATTCAAAGCTTTTCTTTTCAACAAGCTCAAGAATACGGAAGCCATTTGTTTGTTTAGTATTTTTTAAGCTGATATAAACTTGTAAACCCGGTATTGGGCGAGTTTAAAGGAAAAAAGTCAGATATTTGATTTGTTTGGTTTGAACTAATTGAGGTTTTTTTTTTCAAAGCTAATATGTGTTGTGTTTTTTTACGAAAATATCAAAGTTTTGGAAAAGAATTTTGCCTATAGTTCGTTCCTTTAATTTAAGAATGTCATGTATGCAAAAGTTTTTAAAAGTATTTTTCTTTTAAGCATGCAGGTAATGTTACCTGTGTTCTGATTTTTTTTTACCGCTTTCGAAGAAAAATAAACAACAATTTACCATTGGGATGGTTTTTCGAAAAAATCGGTTAGTTTTTTTTTTGATCCGGATTGCTTTTACGCATTATGCCACACTAGTGAAGCTGCATTGCTCAGTTGGTAAGAGTTGTGTAGAAAACGGGCAGATCGTGGGTTCGTCCCCACCATAAGATCTGTCGTTTTTAAATGACTTTTTTTCATCTAACTAATTTTGATTCAAATTTCCAAGAAAATATAATTTAAACTCATTTCAGGATTCAGAACCACAACTGTGCGGTTCTTTTAGGTGGTTCCTTAAATAATTCATAAAAAAGGGCATTATTTTATTCTTTTTTTTTACCGCCATCGGTGAAAAATAAACGAACAATTCACATTGTTACTGTTGCTCCAAAAATTATTGTTAAAAAAATCGGATCTTTAAACTACCACTATCAAACATAAATGTTTCGCATGGTCAATTAGTTACCTATAATCTGTAGCCTCTAGATAAGCGTTTCTTAAATTGTGTTCCGCGGAACCCCAGGGTTCCACGGAGCTCTCTCCATGAGATCTGTACATTTTTTCACACCTTTCAAATTTGTCGCTTAAAAAATCGACAAAAACAACGCCTTTTCAAAAATACATTTACCCTCACACTTTTGCATCTTCTCTAAGCATTATTACCCATCTGGAATAGCCACAATGGGAACAATTTTTATTTCTCGCCTAAAATAATGCAAATTTTTGACTCTCAAAAATAGCATGAAATGGTGCCTTTAAGTTTTTAACTTCGAAATTTTTTCCAGATCAATCCCAAAACGTCTTTTTTTCACCTAATGTCTCCAAAGACAACATAAAATTGGGTTTTAAAATCTTCAATTTTGAAAAAGTTTCGGAAGAAGATTTCGGAAGAAGATTTCGGGAAAGCACCCTAAATCCTTCTCCTACAACATTGCCAAATAGTGCCGTAAATTGCGATTTTCGACATCAATTTCAAATATTTTGCCACTCTCCCAGTATCTACGGCAAGAGCGCGGTGGCATGATCGGTAAGGCATCGGACTTGTGACCGTAGGGCTCCGGGTTCGACCTAGCTGGTCGAAGATCCACCGTCATCATTAATGGTGACTGGGGGACATTAAATATGCTCGTGGTCACAAAGTCCTCCAAGTGAAATGGTACCTCTGGGGGTGCAGGACCAGAGATTGCTCGGTTACTGGTCTCACTAGTCTAAAAATCAGCTGTCTTAAGGGTTCTGTCCATTTGGTTAAGTCACAAATAGCGACAGGTACGGGGGACTCTGGAGTGAAAAGTGAAAAGTATCTATTACAGCACTTGAAAGGACAATTTAGGCATTTAACGAGTGATGACCAATTTAAGGAGCAGTACTGGTCACGAGGGTCTAAATGGTTTAGTTCTGTCTAAGGCCCCTATATATACAGCGACTCTAGTTATGTATGAGGGAACACGCAGTGACATCAAAAACTCTGATTTGTAAATAAATAAAAAAATAAGAGATATTTTAAAATTTTTAATTTTAAGGTTTAACATCTTTTTCTACATAAATTTAAGTGAATTATTACCACTTTTGTTGGTAAAGAAAATCAATATTTATTTTCCTAATTAAGAAGACATTTTAATCATATAACTCATGCATAAATTCTGAGGTTATTTATCCCTTTTAAAAATTCTGAGTATTTCTCAGAATCACAAATAGGATTGCACTGGTATTTTACAATAAGAAATAATAGTTAGCAATTATCAATAATTAAAATGATCTATTATTGTGTGTATTTAATCAGCGATTTAATGACAAATAGTTAAGTGATAGTCTCTTTGAGGTAAGAACCTGGGCATTCTCTTCGAAGCAGAATACTGGCTACGCCACTGCAAACTATTGAAACCACAGGGGTTCCACGAAAAAAGTAAGCGTTCAAAAGGATTCCACTAATCAAAGATATTAAGAAACGCTGGTCTAGATGGAAAAAAAAAATAAAAAAAAACATTTTACCAGTTTTTTCTTTGCTTTCCGCCAAGAGTTTGTGATGTAAATACGTATTTCTTCTCCCGTGTTATTTTGACTTTAAATACCAACTAAGAATAACATATAGAAAAGTAATCAGTTTCAAAAGAATTAACATGTTATAGAAGGATAAAGTATATCTTTGTATGTATCGACGAAAGTGATATTAAGAGACATGTTCTTAGGTTTTATGTATACGTGTGGCTAAAATAATAACTATTAAAATAATAGAAGTAGCTTCAAGTATTAGCGAGAAAAATATTACTAAAATATTTTGTAAAATTGGTACTCTGTTATGACCAGAAAAGGAACAAAAGGATTTTTATTTTACGTAATAATTCATTTAAAATTAGTTGTTCAAACCTGGAGAACGAAAAGGTGTTTAGATTCTTTGAGAATGTTAATCTTGCGAACTTAATTTTAAATTGTATATTATAAGTCATATGTTAAGAATTCTCATGGGGCTCATTTTTAGCAATGCCGCAAAATAATTAAGGCAAAGTAGTAAATCTTAAATAAACTTAGTCGATATTTTTGGTAGCAATCATCCAACCACAAAAGCAAAAGTTAAGAGGATTTAAAAATTTATAAATTTTACGACATTCACATCTGCCGGCAATAAAGCTAACATAGCGGCACGAATACCTAAACTGTTGCAGTGAAATTTTAATTACTAAAATCAGTTCAATAAGTTTTCATTAGACAAGATGCAACACGGATTTTGATTTTAAATTTAGAACAACTGCGATAAAAGCATTTTTGTTCGCTTACATTCGCTAATCCTTCGTTGAATTTATTAATAATTTCCAGCAAAATGTTGCCTTCCGCAAATAAAGTCCGGATGTCTTCGTATCATTCCTAACCGAAACTCTGGAAATTAGATGATAGCTGGCTATAATTATGATGTATTTAAACTGTGCAAACCGGTAGCTAGACCACCGTGAATAATAAATTGGCATACGTTTTCAGGGACACTGCGTTGGTTTTATTGAAAAATTCGCATTTTGAACTCTTTTATACTAAAGCGATACCGGAATTTATTCAATAACAGGGCAGATGGTAGTTTTCTCATCGTTGTGAGTACTTCAATGCGATGTTGGCTTTGCGTCGATTTAGTCAACAACCTTCTTTTGAAAATAGAAATTTTAATGCGATTTTCTGGAAATAATGCATGCTGGAGTTCGATAATGATGACATTTGGGAATTATAATAAACTGCGTTATCAATAAATTTTATGTTGCTTGTTGTTTTGATTTTTAAGTTTAAAAAGGAATGCTAACAAAAATGTATGCTATTTTTGCTCTTTTTTTAAAAGCAAAACGAGTAATATTTCACTGGTATTTTTAAAGAAATTGCAAAAACTTTACATTGAGAATATTAGATTTGTAATAGTATATTTAATGCATTCAAAAATATAAAGCTTTATTATATGAAGCATCAAAAACATAGTATAGTTAAAGAAATAGTGGAAAGCAAATATTTCACGGGAAATCAAATAAATGAACGTATAATCTCATTATATATACCTAGAAGTGATGAGGATTGTTCATACTATAAGATTAAAAAAAAGAGGTTTTTTTTTAAAGAAAAGTAAACACGTTCTTCTTTAACAGGAAAATGCATTTTTTTTTGTTTTTTTTTCTCTTTTTTTTTAAAAATTTTGTATTATATGTTAGCACAGAAACTGCTATGAAACAGCTTGTGCAAACATTTTATGCTACAGAATTTTTTTTTCTTTAGTGACCTCCTAATGTTTAATATAACTGTGGAGCGTAATTTTACGCAATGAGAAAATACAAGAGCAGTTTTCAACTGCAACCTACTTAAAGAATTTAAGAGTATATTGAAGAAGTATTATCTGGGGGGGGGGGGGGGTTATACACCTTGATAGTTTTTTAAAACTCTTAACAATTGCTTCACCGAATTCACCCCTCCCCGAGCCCCCCCCCCCCACAACAAAGCTACACTTCTACAAAGTAGTCAAAGTACTTTAATTGTATGAAGATTTCATTGCAAATAATGTCAAAGAGTTGATATTTTCAATAAAAAAATTATTTTCAAATAAAAAAAGAACCGATTTCAAAAAACAAAGATGAACTAAAAAATAAAAATAATTGGTCATACTTACATAGGATTTCCTATCCAAACGTATAAATCAAATTTATTTTACAAATCCAGTACAAAAATCAACTAAACTAAACACCCAATTATAAAGTAAACACTGATTGTACAATGAATTATTTTAATACTATGAATTATTTTAATACCTAACTAATTATATGCGATTTCTTAATTTTTCAGGATTTGGTGAATAACCATTTGAAGTCGGGGCCTCCTATAAACTACTACCTAACGTAACGAGTAGGTTTAGTTTTAAAGACTTTCGCGTTTTGTCATATTAATGTTTAACTCAGGATTTGGTGAGTTGTCAGTTACGTTAGGTAGTAGTTTACAGGAGGCCCCGATTTCAAATGGTTATTAAAAGTTAAGAGATCATATATAATTAGTTAGGTATTGAAATAGTTCATCGTGTAGCAATTAAAAAATCAGTGTTTATTTTTATAATTGGCTGTTTTGTTTAGTTGATTTTTGTACTGGATTTGTAAGCTAAATTTGATTTATACGTTTGGGTTGGAAATCGTATGTAAGTATGACCAATTGTTTTTTACTTTTTAGTTCAGCTTTGTTTTTTGAAGTCGGTTCTTTTTTTATTTGAAAATAATTTATTTTTTACTTTTTAGTGGTGTAAATATAAAATAAGTAGTTAGGGTAGAGTATGTGGTACACTCCTTACGTACATCTCGAGTGAGAAAGCGTCGAGCACAGGTGTCTGAAAACAGCTATGATGAGCAAAATAGAGAAAGAAAGAGAGAAAAGCGTCTCGGAGACTTCAGAAGACTGTGAAGAAAGGCTTTTTCAAATGCGCAATTATTTACAAAGAAAATTGTCCTCATCATAAGTTTGACTTTATCAAATTATGCTTTCCGAAAAAAATTCACAAGTCACTAAAAAACAACAGAAATCGCTTTTACTTTGAGCATAGAATTTGAAGAGTTTTCTTGATTTTTCAAGGATCCCATCTTCAAATATGACCTTGATGACCGTGGGATCACCTGGGAAGTATATGTCCCTTTTCAAACGAAAGAGATGAAAAAAAAAAAAAGAATTTTCCAAATTGATCTATGCGTGTTTGAGTTTACAGGGGACATACATAAAAAGATTCCGACGAGTTAAGAACGTCTTTTTTGAAGTCGGTTAAAAAAAAAATCTTAAATACGCATAACATTTTATACGATTGGCACTAAAAAATGATCTTTGTTCCTCTCCAGTATTCATTTGTGCGCTAATTTAGTTAGAAGCATTTAAATGTCAATGGTTTTCTTAACTATTTTATGTTTCGCAATAATACGTGTCACGTAACTCGTGAAAAAAGTCGCATTTCTCTTTACTTGTCCCCGTTATAGATCAACACCACATTAGAAACAGAGTATCTACTGTAATGTTGTATATATGAAGATCACAATATGTACTACTAGAGCAATGATACCAAATGAATTTCCTGTTTGCTTCAGAGGAGTCTTTATTCAATATTTGCGATATGACTTCTAATGATTAATACAGGGGAAATATTTAGGGGGGGGGTCCCCCAAAGCAAGAGCCCCCTTAAATAGGAAAAATACCCCTCAAAACAGCCTCCCCGCAAAGGGGAACCCCTGATTAATATTAATGTTTTATGTTACTTTCTTTAACATTGAGTAAAAAAAGTACCTTTGTTTTATTGCACTTTCTTTAAAGATGGATTTTATATTTAATCGTTTAATATTGAAACAAAATGAAGTTTATTGTTTTTTGCCCATAACTTTTTTCTAAAGAACAAATATGGTGATGCAAAGCTTTGGGACCTAAGTTAGATCACTCCTATCCATTAAACAAAATAACCATAAAAATGGTTTCACTAAGTGAGGCGCTATGAATTTACAAACAACATAGCGCGAGTAAAAAATTTGAAGAGTTGATTCGATTTCTCCAGGATCCCTCATACCCGGACTTGAAGACCATTAGACGACCGGGAGAAGTATACCGTTTCAAACAGAAAAAGAATTTTCCTGATCGGTCCAGGCGTCTTCTAATAATCGGGGAGCACAGTACATAAAAAATATTCCAACGAAGGCTGTTAATTAGTATTGTCATTACTGTAAATTAAACTGACGGCGTCATGAAATATTAAATCTAGTATACTTGTTAAACTTCAGAAAACGGACACCAGTTACGATACATTTATTAAGGAATATAAATTTAATCGACGGCGTGGGGGAGGGGAGAATTTTTGTCTTTAATTCCCATTGAATTGAACACTAAATATATTTTAAAACTGAAATAATAAATAAATAAATAAATAAATAAAAAACTTAATGAAGTTACGTATTGCAAACTAATTTTTATATTAAATTAATTAATTCGACTATTTTCGTAGCAAATTACATTCAATTTACTGATTTGCAGCGTGAGTAATAAATACATTAGTAAGACTATAATTAAAATTGACAGGCGGCGCCGTGAAAATCAAACATCCCGATGAGTGAGAATTAAATATTGTTCAAGACAAAATTCCTCCGTTGAAAAAATGCACCGTTCACGCCAAATCGATGTGACCATTGACGTGTCGCGCAGCTGACGAAATCTGATCTATGTCGGCACAATGTATGAAATTTAAAGTTTCTTAGATTTATCCGCGATCCCTCTCTAGATCCAGACAAAATTAACATAGGTCCATCTGGAAAGAATAGCCTTCCAAAAAAAAAAAAAAAAAAATCAAATCGGTCCGGTATTTTTGAAGAAATAAGAAAACATACATAAAAAGCCGCAAGACGAAATCACAACCTCCTTTTTTGAAGTCGTTTAAAAAGGGATTGGTGGTATTGCCCTATTTCATTTTTAACACTTACGAGGGCAGTATCTTCCTACATCACGAAGTTTCAGTGCACTTTCGACATAGTGTTTCTATTATTACCTACAACTGCTTGCTGATATCTGCTAGTATCTCTACTAGTAAACACTCAATGCTTGCGTTTAAGAACTCGCTGTATGCATTTTAACAAATTTGAATAAGACGAGTTTCGTTTCGGCCTCAGAGACAGTTTTGTACCAGCAGTCACAGTTTTCCATATATAGTTGAAAATACTTATATCCACTTTTGTAGTGAATGCGTGCCACAGTTTGAAAAAGAACATGTCAAAAGCTTTAAAGAACTTTGCTTAATTTAAGCATAGTAAAATATGAATATACAGTCGACTCTCGCTACAACGCGATCCGACTTACGCGAAAGGGCTATAACGCGAATATTTCACGAGTAACGAATTTTAGAGCTAACGCGAATTTTTCGCCCACAACATGAATTTTTTAGAAGGAAGTATCAGCTTCGTTATTAGCTACTAAATATTGATTTCGTGTATGTTATTACGTCCGTTTGAGCATCACTGACAGCCAAAGTTCCCACGCCCAACTAGTCTAGTGCATCAAATAACCGTAATGGCACCTTAGTGTCACCTTCATTTAAAGTTTGAAAATGTGAAGAAAAAGCAAGTTTCTGATAAAAAAAAAATTTAAAAAGGCTAAGATTCTCGATATAATTAAACAATTACAAAACGTCGAAGGTAGCGCGACTTAAAAGTCAAAACAAAAAGATGTCCGTAAAAGTTTAGAACTTAGTTTCAATATTGAATCTTGTAGAGCAGTCTAGCAAAGTAAAAATTATGAAAATGGAAGCTACTCATGCTCTTGCATTGTGGATTAATAAAAAGATCAGGTAGAGGAGATGTAGCCACAAATTGAAACGTTTTAAATAAAAGATGAAGCGTATTTAAAAATGTATTAAACAAGAATAACCATCCGATCTTGGAGCATAAATCATCACTAATATCCTCATTTTTTAACTCGTAAATATTGCTACTGTATCTACTATACAGTACTATTTTGTGCATCATTTTAATTTTACTGCATGCAGTGAGTACCGTGTTGTTTTATTTTATATCTTTTATTCCCATTGGTCATTTATTTTGTGCATCTTAAGTATTTCATGTTGAATAACAGCTTTTTATTTTTTAAATACAGTAAAAGTTCAGTTCTTTATGGAAGAAACTGTAATAGTTAAGGAATGCTTTAGAGCAGTTTGAGGGGTGTTTATAAGTGCCTAAAAGTATTTGGTATGCTTTAAAAAATTTGTATGCATATATTTTTCCTCTACGTGAAATTTCAACTAACGCGAGGAGTCTTGGAACGCATCCCTCGCGTAAGTTGGGATTCGACTGTAGCGAGTTTTGAAAAGTCTCTACTCAATTCTTCATTTTCGTTAACTGCGCATTGATTTGTCATCAGAATATACCAGAGCTACCAGTACAATTATTTGCACCAACGCAGAGGAGAAGTTATCTTACCATTTGTACAGGTTATCTCGAAATTTTTAATTTTGGCACACACATCCCTTTGCATCATACTGCCTCAAATGTAATCCACAAACAATGAAATTCATTCAAAATTAGACTTTTGAAAAGCATTAATAAAAGGTAAGACAGTTATGTGTTTTATATGATAAAAGCTATGTGTTTTCGAAAAGAACTACTTAAAAGCCATTATTTGTTTAAACTTGTTTACAATGTATCATCGATAAAAATATCAAACAAGATATACTTTATAGAATTTCACTTCAAATCGCCAATAAATTTAAAGTCTATTGATTTTTCTTTTCACTGTATCAAATTCTATTCAAGTTACTGTTTGGAAACATTATTTGAATCTGAACAGAATGAAACGTATTTGTCTATTAACTGATATAAAGTAAAAATTTGCTAAGTCGTCTGGAGTTGCGTTTCCATTTAAAAACAAAATGCATTGTTATCTTATAAGTATATAGCTGAACGCACGCAATGGTCTATGTGTTTCCGTAATTCATAAAACTTGCTCTTTACAATTAAGACAAAAGTAGGAGCTTTATTGAATATTGATATCCAATAACTTCCACATACTTCAGGAAATGAAGATGAAGATTTTAAGTGAAAATGTGACAGCTTAATACTATTATAATATGTGATTGATTATTAATATATAAAGTATAAAATTATGAAATATGTTTGCTGAAGTCATAGGAATAACAGGTTTATGTCATTAGCCAACAAAAAGAGAAATAAAATGTAAAAATTGAAATAAAGTCGGTAAAATAAATAGCACTCTAGTCCTACTTGCCCAAAACAAAATTCAAAACCTTGAGCCTATTCCTGTGGTGGGTTTTAATCATCTCTTTTTTTTTTAAATTCTACAAGTAATCTCGTGTGCTACCGGAATCTTCTAAGAGATAGAGGTACAGGTCTTGGATTTTGTTCATTAGAAAAAAGTTATACCGGTCAAAGAAAATAGTTATAACTGACAAATGGGTAGCAGAAGTGTTTCAAACAAATTTCATTTAGCGTAGAAGAATCTGCTCTATCTCGTTGTATAAAACTTTACCCTTGAATAAAAAAAGAACTACACTTTCTGCAAAACCCTTCTAACTGCACACTAGAGCGAAACAAAAAAAAAAAATAGTTTTGTTCAATTAGATAGCAATGGCACGGAAAGTTGCATATTTATGCACATATTTCGTCCCTAATATTTGAAAGGTGTAAGATAGTTCCTGCCGATGCTTCAACACTCTTTAAGAAATGTTGAGATTGAATATAAACGAAACGCCAATAGGGAACAAGTCGTGCAGGGTCCTGAGTATCCCCAGTCACTTAAACCTTTTTATCTTTGAGTGTGAAATTCGACTGACATTGAAATATTTAACATGAACTTAAGCAGTTAAATATTTCAATGTCTTCTTTCAATAGAAAATTCCAGTAGCTGTTGTTTTTCATTTGTTTAGAAACAGCATTCCTTTCTTGAAAGTCCATTTGCAACTGGAGGTCAAATCAAACTGGGTGTCAAATCCAAAGAGCCAAAATTTATTGTGTTAAATGAATAATTTACTAGCTAGGTTCAATCCAGTCATATTTATGCTAAATGCATGTCAAATTTTTTATATGAGTTCTCATCAAAGGTCTTTTTTTTTAATTTTTTTCTCGTTCCTTTCTTTTTTCTGAAATATATTAAGTTTTTCTTAGAACCCTTGTTGCAATAATTAATTTAAAATCTCTTAAATTGCTTTTACACGCAACTATATCTGTTTTGCTACTGTACAATGAAGTTTCGTTCAAATTTACATGTACAACTTGCAATAAGCAAAAACTAATCGAGGGTGTCATATAGGTACCCCGCGCGACCTTTTGTGTGCTGTTTAGTACGTTAGTTCCACCGGGTTTTATACAAGAGTCAGGAGCTGCGTATAAATAATGAAAATTTGATGAAATATCAACGATTAACGCAATTAATTTTTCAATTCGCATGCACGAAATGTAACAATTTATAACCTTAATAATTTGAAACCCAAGTAGATCCCCCAACTCATAATGAAATTCCAGTTCAATATCCTAAAAATTTAGAATGATGTAAGCGGTCTAAAGAGTCAAACTTCATTAACTGTTGGATAGGCGACGAATCTTCAATAATCATTCGCAAATAATCTGTTTTTATCATGGATTACACTGAACGATTGCAGGCAAGAGTTGCTAATTGGCGAACGACCCTTTTACGATTCGTCGCCGATCCAAGAATTATTGAAATTCGGTTCAATAGATCGCTGATATCTTTTTAAGTTTTTAAGATATTGAACTGGAATTTTTATATGAGTTGGGGAGGGCGGATATACTTGAGAGCAGGCGCGCGCTCATAAATTTTGGGTCTCATCTCAAATGACTTTTACAGGTCCCCCTCCATATTTGTTTACCCTTACATCGCTGTGTATATTTAGCCCCTTATTTTAAAAATATTGGACCCCCCTAAGGCCCGGGACAACTAGTGTCACTTCTCCCCCTCTTGTGCACACCCCTGTACTTGAGTAATTATGACGGTTATAACTTAGTTATCTTTCGCGCACAAACAGTGAAAATTTAATGGCTCTAAACGTGCATAATTCATTGAATTTTTAATGTTTTAATTTCAAGTTTTAATATTATATTTCTCTTGTGTTCTGTTAAATATTCTGGAAATTTATTAAGGAGTGACGGAAAACTCTGTCTGCTATAATCCAGAAACCTTGAAATAAAATTTGTATTTTTGAAAGAAATACTTACATATTCGTAAATATAAGAAATAATTTCACGAAAATATTAACTAAAACCTACTTAGTAAGCAAACTTATTTTTGATGTTTATTGCTTTTTCATTGCTATTAAAAAAATGTTCCACTGCGCCTTTAATAGTTAACCGTTATATTTTTTGAGCCGAATTGCATATATTTATGTTTGTAATACATTTTATACATGTTTCTGCTCATTTTTTTTTTTTAAATCTATTTTCAAGAAAAAATATAATTGCTATAAACAAGTATATATTCCCACTTAGATAGCAATTTTAAGTAATATATTACAGTCGCTTTTCAAAATGGTCTGATATGGTTATTTTGAAGAACCATATCAGGGTCATTCCATAGTGACTATTGACTAACGTAACATTCGCAGCTGATTTTCAAACTCTTTTTACTCACACCGGGAGTAAAAGTGAATGTGTTTTCGTTTAATATACAGATTTAAAATGTACAAGGTGACTATTTTTCATTTCTACCAAGAATTTGAAGCAAAATAAGCGCTGGCAGGTGTTTTTTCACCAAAAAAGGCATCGTGACTAACGTAACATTTTTGCAAACCTGAGAAACAATGCTTATGTTACGAGGCAAATTTTTCTGAAACTTGCGCAGACATTTAAAATTGGCCGATATATTTGTATGAGGTAAACAATCTATTTTTTAAATCGTACTACAGATTTGTTACAGACGAATCTTTTTTGGCCCTAAATGGTACTTTTCCGAAAAACTGTGTGTGACTAACGTAACGTGACTAACGTAACCATCGAATAACCAGCAATGAATGCATATAAAAAACTTTTTATAATTAATTTCTTGCTCTTATATTACTTTTACACTTTTTAGAAACCTTCTTTGTGTTGTATTATGGTTCTTTCTTTACTTTTTTTCTATATTAGTGTAAAAAGTTGAATGGAAGGATTCAGTTCAATTAACTCAATTTGAATGTGCGAAAAAAATAAACAAATAAAAAAACCTGCTTTTACAAACTGAATAACATCATTCTTGGACTAATTAAATCCTAAATATCTATCTTTTAAAAAATTAACTTTTTGCAAGTTGGTAGTTTCACTGAATTCTAGTTTTCTGCTGATATACTAGTTATCGTTATAAGAAACTCCGTAGTACTTTTCAATGGCATATTATTTTTTAAGGTTTACTGATTCATCGAACGAATAGTGTTGTGCATCCTTTTGAATTAAAATGTAATATTGAGAAAAAAATATTCGAACGTTTTTGCAGAATGCATTTTAATTCCAGATATCACCGCAAATGTTTGAATTTCTAAATTCAAATCATTCTTGTATTTTCTGCAATATATGGCAGCAGCGCTTATCGTCACTGTATCATGTAACATCTTCAAAAGTTTTCCGACGAGCAGCCGTTACTTCATTTTAATAATAAGTGGAGATGTATTTTCTAAAAAATAGAGACGTTCTCCTTTGTTAAGACTGTATTTCTATTATCTTAATTCTTAAGCTTGGATTCTTGTGTTGAATGCACATTCAACAGAGTACTCATTTTGCTTTACTCACTTTTTTTCTTTTTTAATAATTCTTTAAATTGGAAGTATCTTTATAAAGACCTTCAAAAAAGTATTTTTCTAAGCAAACAGATGGTCTACAATGTAATATTACTGGTATTTTTCACCCTTTATATTTTTAATCAATATAGAATGACTACATATTCAAAATTGTCATGAAAATTTACATTAAATTAAATAAGTTTTAAATATTAGCAGTCATTTTTAAAATGTTACGTTAGTCACATGCAAACAGTTACGTTAGTCACAGCTCAAATGTTACGTTAGTCACACTAATTATTTTATATCTACTGATACTAAAATAAATATTTTGCACTTTTTAAGTAGATATGACACAGATGTAAGAAAATAAAAAGTGCTGTTTGGTTCAATCATCTGGTTTAGTTTTTAAGCAGAAATTAGTACATTTTCGTGACTAACTTAACGTTTTCATTGAAATAACCAAACTAATTAAAAGACTTATCTTATAATGTATGCAAAAAGAACAGTCAATTTTATTGGGCCAACATCTATTCATTTAGAATAAACATAGTTCTTTTAAAAATTTGCAAAATTTTTTACATTACACTAGAAAACGTTGACGCATGTTTTTTGCACATGCTAAGCCTTTTCTACAACCTCGCGCGTTTAGAGCCAGAAGAAAAACACCGAATAAAATTTTTGCAAACTGTTATTGGATTTATGTACTAGAAAGTATGCTGAATGAAATGATAGGTCACAATTAAGGCTTTGTGGAAAAAAAAATTCGGAGGTTGAGGTTGACATTTCTATGGAATGACCCATCAAACCATTTTGAAATCTCTTAAATTTCAAAATCGTTCTTCTTAAATTTCTTTGAATTTTAACGCCGACAGCGTTAAAACACCGTTAAGAAATATCGTAATTTCTCTTGGTTTCTAAAAACTAAGACTATAATTTCAGAAAAAAAATCCCAAAAACTATTAAAATTTTTTGATCTTATTTTACTTCATATTTATTTATTGTTGGTCATGCATTATAAAACACTTGTAAACTTCCTTTTTACAGCATTGTACTTACTGCGTCATATCCGGTAGCAGAAAATTAGTTTTGTCGTTATAAAGAGTTGGCGTGATTGACAAATAACGAAATTTATTTTCATTATCAGTCGCCAAGGGATAAGCAAACTTTGTCCTTGCTTTCGAAAGGAAGTTAGCGGTTCAACTGGAAACACTAACTTCGTTAATAAACGAACTAGTATCGTACGGTGCCTAACTCCGTACTGCTAAAGATAATGAAGTGCCTTGAATCATTTGTTAGTGGTGCAAATATTTCAGGAAAACATGGAAGTCAGTTATTGGCTTCGCATAGACCATGAATTGAAAATCCGCTACTTACTATTTCGGTTTGAAAAGCATTCGAAGCTACAGTGAATCAAGTCCTAAATTATTGTCCTGAGATAATCAAGATTAAGGTTAACTGACACTAATTAAATCTGGAAGTGATCTAGATGATGTTTTTTTTTTCATTTTTATTGTTGCAGTATGAAACTAATTTAAACATGGGTCATAATTTGAAAATTCAAAGCAATATGGGTGTTGATTCAATTTTACATCAGAAATAGTTGTGAACTTGATCCTCTTTATAGCTCTGAACGTCTTATTTATTTGCTTCATTCAACTTAAGCACAGAATTGACACTGTGTTTCTACTTATTTGAACTGTCGCTTTTTCTATGACGACACATTTTTATGACCATTTACTAAGATTATTCCTCTAGCGCTTACAACATTTCTGCGGTCTATTCCTAAGAAAAAATTTCTGTTTTGCTTTTCATTATAAATATTATAATTACTAATTGGTACAATAATTTAAACTAACTCACGATCATTAAATTCGTCAACATCATCATCATCGATATCGGTTTTAGAATAAAAGTTAACATGGAATTTCTTTCAAAACCAACAAATTAAAAACGATTTTCACACTCAGCCCTTTTGTTGTTAATTTGAATTCCGTAATTCAGAAAGGAATTTAATTCCAGAAAATCATCATCTAATATTAATACATCAGATGTTTGAATTATCTTGACTTGCCTGTTTCATCAATATATAAATTTAAAATGGAATAACTGACAGATCGCTTTTGAAAGGTTCATCTGAACAACAGATAATTAAATAAAATAAATAGAATTATTCTACTGCTAGGTCTTTTATTTTTCATTTGCTAAATGTAGCTTACATTTGAACTTGATTTTGTTTTATAACTAATGTTGTACTGGAAATCAATTAGTTCCTTTTTAATTTTAAAAACACGGATTCGAAAGTCTTTGATTCCTGTAAGAAAATTTCAAAACATCACAGATTAGTTTCGGGCAACGTTCAAGGAATTCACCAATTTCCTGTGAAAACCAAGTATCTTTGTCAAAAACTTTCCTGAGTTGTTACAAGAGACTTCCCACTGTTGTGAAAAATATTTTTATCTACTAGTTTTAAAGATTAACCGATCGTATTTAGTATGTGTATCGCCTTCAGTGCTACAACGGCTTATCATCAGATCGATTATGATCCTAATAAGAGTGAAATTTAAGTCTTTGGACTCCGTAGCATTGCAAGAATTGCAGTCAAGTTTGATGCTTGGTGCTTGCAATTCTGTCCCAGCTTTGACCATGTTTGCAATGATGCTTAAAGAGCTTTCCTGGCGAACCATGAAGGTGCAAACTATTACTTTATACCAACTTTAAAATATTTCTGAATGTTCCTGATTTTTTCCACTGGTTTTTACTGGGAAGATTAATGAACTCTTCACAAAGTTTCCAGGATAATTTTAGGAAGGTTACTGACTTTTAATAAAAAACTTTCATGCATTTTGCATGTTATGTTTTTGGCAGAAAGTGGGCACATTAGCTACTCATTAGTTTCCAGGAACGTTTCTGAGTTGTTTTTACAGTGAATGAGTTTGAAGTCTTTAATTACAAAAAGTGCCTGCTGTCCAGTTGAGTGTAAGTATCAGAATCATTTTTATGTAGTAATTTTGAGTAAATTGAATAACAATAAGCGGGACAAAATCTTTAATTATGGTGATATGTGCCCATAACAAAAATATTTTTGATTAATTAATAGCTATAGGCACATTAGCTTAAAAGGATCTTAAATATTTCAATAGATGTCAGAATATACTTAAATGATAGAATAAAAGCCAACAGCTGAGTGCGTACTAAAAAAACTGCGATCTAATAAATAAGATCAGTGTAACTTCTTAAAAAACCGTTAAAATCTTAAATCCAAAAGAAATTCCCTATTTATGACTGAGAAACATTAACAAAAGAAATCACACTGTTGGCAAATACTTATGTTTGAAAAAAATGTGACGTGTGTCTTCTTCAAGGAATTTATTTTAAGAATACACTGATGTTGCTCATAGAATATTGATTAAAAAAAAACTGATTCTAGAACATTGCTATTAGTAATAAAAGACAGACCTTCTTGCTACTGGTTGGCTGACAATGACTAACCATTTACCTTGCTAAATATTAACAAGAAATGCTGAAGTATAGAAATGCTACACATTCTAACAATAAAAGTAGACTAAGCATAAGAATATTCCAACGAACATGCGTTGCATTAATTAAAGCATTGCAGAAATTATTATGTCAAACGTTTTTAATTTCGTGAAGAACTTAAGGCGAATTAAAAAAAGTTTCTTGTACTTTTAATCAGTAAAAGCCTGACATTACTTGACAGCAACTGAACATTCATACAATCTGCGAAAGAATACGTAGATTTTTTTTTTTTTGATATATTACACATCAAACTTTCGATTTTCTAACGTAGATTTTTAACATAGGTTCTATATTTTTCTTATATTGTAAAATATCATTTTGTCCAACCCCTGTTCGCTACTGAGTTACAATGATCCATTTGAAAAATTTTGGTAATAAAAAAACTTCTGATAAAATACTGAAACCTCAGCCTATTTTCCAGCAAAAATTAAAAAAAAATCCTCCAGTGCCCAGGACTAAAAAAAGACTACTTTCCTGTTCGTCAACATACATCAATTTTCTAACGTAAATTTTTATTGTTGGTTATATATATTGTAACGGATTCGGTGCGACTTCCACTTTCTTGAAATGAAGACACAGTTCTTGATAAAAACACAGGAAATTTATTTACACTATGTACAGGAAAGATCTTCAACAACTGCTAAATTATTCATCAGCAACTAAGCAATTATCACACAACACCGTAAACTCAACGTTTACACACGTATTTACTTCTAAATACGAAAACAACACAGCGAAATGCCTCGCAATAAACAGAGCAAAAATGCTCTCAGTTCGAAATATCAATCGAAACTAACTGTTTATCCATTGCTAACGGCTTATATACACCGAAAAGAATTTTCCACAACATTCTTACCTCTTCGCGAAATGCGTAGACCGTTATCAAATTTTATCAATGAAAAGAAAAGAAATAGGGGTCGTATACTTTAGCCATATGAAAAGGGGTTGTATATTCATTACGGGAAACTATTTACAGGTTACGTTCCTACAATAATTACTATTTACAGGATTTGTAACATTGCCCCCTTCCTAAGGACTGCACGTCCCGGGCAGTACAATCCCCAGAAAGTGTGCCAAACTTCTATCACAAGTTTACAAATATACACATTAATTAATAACTAACAGATACAGAAAACACAATAATAACAAGAAATATTACTAAACATTAAAAGCAAAAATTATCTACAACTTTTATGTTATCAACCATGGTTGTTTACGTAATACTCATGAACTATGGCCATAGTATGGGGCTAACCGATCATAATGTACAACCCTAGGTTTTGCATTAGGTGATTTTTGGATCCTCACTACGACGTCATTTAGTCGGTTAAGGACTTTGTAGGGTCCATCCCAATGCGACTGCAATTTGGGTGAAAGACCTTTCCATCGGATGGGATTCCATAACCAAACCTTGTCGCCTTCGTTGAATTCATGTCCAGTAGACCTTGTGTCGTATCTGGTCTTCATCTTCTCCGCCGCGATGTTGATTCGCTCTCGTGCGAAGTTATGAACGTCTTCCAACCGGGCCTGGAGATCCTGGATGTACTCCTCAGGCGATGAAGGCGCATCCGGAGGACGACCGAAGACGAGATCACAAGGTAGCCGAAGCTCTCGTCCGAAGAGCATCTGAGATGGGGCATATCCGGTAGTCTCGTGGACAGCACTGCGGTAGGCCAGCAGGAACAAAGGTAGCTTCTTGTCCCAATCCTGTTGATTTCTGGATACCATAAGCGAGAGATTATTTAGGATTGTGCGGTTAAATCTCTCCACCATGCCGTCCGATTGTGGGTGTAGTGGTGTTGTCCTAGTTTTCTCAATTCCGAGAATTTGACATAGGCCCTTAAACACAGCAGAGATGAAATTCCTCCCTTGATCGGAATGAATCTGCAAAGGTGTTCCGTATCTCGAGATCCAATGTTGGACTAGAGTCTCTGCTACGGTGGTAGCCTCTTGATCTGGAATGGGATATGCTTCCGGCCATTTGGTGAAGTAGTCGATGGAAACAAGAATGTATTTGTTCCCATCAGCAGTTCTTGGTAGAGGACCCAGGATGTCGATCCCAATTCGTTCGAAAGGAGCTCCAACGTTGTACAGATGTAGCTTCCCTCTGCTTCTTTTCTTCGGTCCTTTACGAGCAGAACAGGCGTCACAAGAATGGCACCACTTCTCCACGTCATCCTTCGCCTTGCTCCAGAAGAAGCGCTCCCGAACTTTATTGAGGGTTTTCAAGACACCAAAATGTCCTCCAGTCGCACTACTATGTATTTCTTTAAGAACATCTGAAATCCTTGATCGGGGAAGTAGTAACTGCCACCTAGATGTTTTGCCGTCGTCAGATTCCCATTTTCGGTGTAGCACGCCGTTCCGTAAATGGAGCGAGTTCCATAAAGCCCAGTATCTTTTTGTTGCAGGACTGAAGATGGAAACGTCCTGCCAGCTAGGTCGCCGACTGTCACTTTCCATGAACTCCAAAATTGGTTTTATGTCGGGGTCTTCAAGTTGATCTTTTCGAACTTGGTCGTCACTCCATGGATCAGGTTCTGATGATATTGGAGTCACTGTCACCTGATAGGCGGTAGGGCTGGTCGTTCCATACTGTTTCTCGATTCGGGAACAATAGTGGCAGTTCTCAGGACAGGGTCTCCTTGATAAAGCGTCAGCATTACCGTGAGATAACCCTTTTCGATGCTTGATCTCCATGTCATATTCCTGGAGCCGCTGTATCCATCTGGCTATCTGGCCTTCCGGATTTTTGAAGTTCAAAAGCCAAGTTAATGAAGCATGATCTGTCCGAAGCAGAAATTTTCGGCCGTAGAGGTAATGATGGAAGTGTTCTACAGCACTATGGCCAGTAACTCCTTTCTGGTGACGCAGTAATTTCGCTCCGACTTTGATAAGCATTTGCTCCAGTAAGCGATGACATGTTCATTTCCGTCAATTTCTTTGGATAAAACAGCTCCGATGCCCTCGTTGCTCGCATCAGTGTCCAGGATGAAGGATGTTTCAGGCTGAGGAAAGGCGAGGATAGGCGTTGATGTTAAAGCCTCCTTCAGTCGTAGAAATGCATCTTCGCATTCTTTGGACCATTCAAACTTTTGCTTTCTCTCCGTCAGCTTATGCAAAGGTCGTGCAATGTTGGAAAAACCCTTCACAAACTTCCTGTAGTACGTGCAGAGCCCCAGGAAACTTCGCAGCTGATGGATGTTTTCGGGACGGCTCCAACCCTTGACCGCAGATACCTTCTCTGGATCGGTTTGTACACCCTCAGAAGAGATGATGTGACCAAGGTAGTTCACTTCCCGGCGGAACAAATTACATTTGGACGGGCTTAACTTCAGATTGGCTTCCTTAAGCTTTTGCAGTACCTTCCTAAGATTTGCCAGATGTTCTTCGAAGCTGCGTCCCATGATGATGATATCGTCTAAGTAGGCCAGACAGGATTCGTAAGAAAGTCCTCTTAACACTGTCTCCATAAGACGCTGAACGTAGCTGGTGCATTGCAGAGGCCGAAGGGCATCACTTTAAACTGCCATAAGCCTTGTCCAGTTGTACACGCTGTCTTCTCTCTGTCATCAGGGTGTATCTCAACCTGCCAGTAGCCGCTCTTCAAGTCCAGGGTCGAAAACCACTTGTGTCCGGACAGAGTGTCCAAGGTGTCGTCTATCCGTGGAAGAGGGTAGCTGTCTTTCTTGGTGATTTCATTCAGCCGTCGGTAATCGACACAAAATCTGGTGGAGCCATCTTTCTTTCGGACCAAGACGATGGGAAAGGCCCAAGGACTGGATGACGGTTCGATTACATCATTCTCCTTCATCTCTTTCAGGAGGGTCTCAACCTCTTCCTTCTTGGCGAACGGTAGTCGTCTTGGATGCTGTTTAATAGGTGGGTGTTCTCCAGTGTAGATCCTATGCTGCGTTAAATTCGTACGGCCAACATCCTCCGATGTAGATGAAAACAGATGCTTAAAGTCATCCACCAATTGTTCCGCAGCAGTTCTTTGATCTTTCGATACACTCCCCTCCTTTTCGGTGCACTCCCAATTAACTTCGATGTCAAGGACTCAGAAGACACAGTTTCGGGGGAATTGATTCTTCTAATGATGCAGTTTACTGGAGTACAAGTTGCTAACACTTCACCTTTCCGAATATTCCTTGGCCTTTCACTCACGTTGGCGACTCTTACAGGAATTACATCCTTGGAAAGGTCCACAAGCGTAGATGCTACCAGCACTCCTTTTAGGTTATATCTTAGGTTAGGGTATTCAATGAGTCCAAATCGAAAACTGTTGCTTTCTTCAAGGGAGCCAGGTATTAATGATTCTGACCTTGAGGGAATCGATAAATCTGTTTGGGCTATTATCTGATGAGCGGATTTTACATCACTTTCTGCAGGGAAAACGGCTATGTCTTCTCTCATCGAGTGCAGCTCATTAGTCTTGAAGTCGAGAGTGAAGTCATACTTCTTTAAAAAGTCCAATCCGAGAATGAAGGGGTCCGTGATATCAGCAACGAATGCCGTATGATGGTAGGTGGCATTCCCAAACACTATTTCCAAGTCCACTTTACCCTCAATCTCAATTTTGTCACCTGTCACAGTCTGGAGACTTACGCGTGGCGATGTCCACAGCAGTTTCAAACCAAATTCACGAGCCACATCTGTCCTAATGATTGTCACATTGACTCCAGTGTCGACAATCAGTCTGCAGGGATTCCCATTTACATGTGCGTAAATGAAAATTCCATCACTGCCACTACTAGAAGAGGAAATCTGCAGAGCTCTGGTGGTGGTGATTTCCTTCCCTCGCGTAGCTTGGCGAGCCGGACAACTCCTTCGCAGGTGTCCTTCACTACCGCATTTCCAGCACTTCTGCTCTTGTTTCTTTTGGGCTGTTATGCTGCTCAGATGTCTTGTCAAGCCACCGAGTTGTCTCTCAAGTTCAGCGAGGTGGGACGACCTGGAATCAGACTCATCAGCTTCCTGAGTCCGGATTAGATGGCGATCCACACGGGTTGCTTCTTGGGCGGCCTCGTATCTCATCGCATACACAACAGCAGAATTCAGGTCTTTGACATCCGCCATCCGTAGAGCTTTCTGGATTTCCGGATCTCGAACCCCGTCGATGTAATAGTTGAGTGCCAGGTTGTCTCGAGCATCCGCAGGACAGTCGCAAAAAGCAAGATGAGACAGTCTCTCGACGTCCGCCGCTAGCTCTTGCAGGGTTTCCCCGGTTTTCTGGAAACGGGACTTCAACTGGAGTCGGCTGAAATCTTTCTGGCACTTCTCACCGAAGCGAAGCTCCAACGCAGATGTGAGGGCGGCGAAATCCAGGCGCTGGCTGTCCGGAAGGGTCTGGAGAATGTCCGCTGTGTCACCTCTCAGGGATGCTGCAAGATGGCAGGCCTTGGTAGCAGAGTCCCATCCGTTCGCTTCCGTCACTATCATGAACTGAGTTTTGTAAACCTGCCACGAAGTTTTCCCATCAAATGTGGCAAGTTTAATGGACGGTCGAGCAACCGATGTGGGAGCGCCAAACTGTACAGAGCTGCTTTCCGCGGTCGCCAATCTCCTTTCCAGGTCTTTAAAGATGTCTTCTTTAAGTTGATGAAATTTTCTATCTTCTTCTTCCAGTTTATTTTCTACAGCATTGCATCGGCCTTCCACGGAACTTAATTTTTCTTCAAATTTCTCTTCGATTTTATTTTCCACTGCGATGAATCGGCCTTCAACTGCCTCAAACTTTCCTTCAATAGCATCAACTCGATGCTCTATCTCATTAAATTTATTTTCCATCACAGTCTTTACCGAAGTAAGATCGTTTTTAATTTCCTCTTGGTTAGAAACTAGGTCATTTTTCAGCACCGTTAAATCACTTTTCAATTGGTTTTGATTAGCCGCCATATCATTTTTTAATTGTTCTTGATTAGCTGCCATATCATTTTTAAATTGTTCTTGATTAGCTGTAAAACTTGCAGTCAAGTCACTTTTTAATTGTTCTTGATTAGCTGTAAAACTTGCAGTCAAATCACTTTTCACAGAGGTGATTGCGTCAAGAAGTTGTTTTAATTGTTCATCCATTGCGCGAGTAATCACCATAAAAACAAAGTCCAAATTTAAAAAGTCTTTATGAAAAAAAAATGTCCAAAGTCACACTTACTCCGAGAAAGTCCAGAAGTAGCCCCACGTTGGGCGCCAAATTGTAACGGATTCGGTGCGACTTCCACTTTCTTGAAATGAAGACACAGTTCTTGATAAAAACACAGGAAATTTATTTACACTATGTACAGGAAAGATCTTCAACAACTGCTAAATTATTCATCAGCAATTAAGCAATTATCACACAACACCGTAAACTCAACGTTTACACACGTATTTACTTCCAAATACGAAAACAACACAGCGAAATGCCTCGCAATAAACAGAGCAAAAATGCTCTCAGTTCGAAATATCAATCGAAACTAACTGTTTATCCATCGCTAACGGCTTATATACACCGAAAAGAATTTTCTACAACATTCTTACCTCTTCGCGAAATGCGTAGACCGTTATCAAATTTTATCAATGAAAAGAAAAGAAATAGGGATCGTATACTTTAGCCATATGAAAAGGGGTTGTATATTCATTACGGGAAACTATTTACAGGTTACGTTCCTACAATAATTACTATTTACATGATTTGTAACAATATCTTTCTTATATTGTAAAATATTATTTGTCCGACATCTGTTTGCTATTAAGTTACAATGATGATATATCACTCATTTGTCGCTTAAACATGTTTACAGCAAATGCTACAAGTGTCAGATTACGTTGTTATCATGACGGTATCATTTCTTTAAGTAATTATTGATTGATGCTTTGAATCTAAGGCAAATTAACGGCATAAATAGCTTGCCATAATGCCTTGACATACCATTTGTTTTATTAAAACCGACTTCTTAAGATATTATTAGCAGAAATTTGTAATCTGTAATTTTATTAGGTATGTCTTTAAGAGGCCAGCGTGGGTGTGGTATTTCATGAGGAGTAATACGTATTATTTTACATGTACATTTTGCCAAAAAAAAAAAAAAAAACCCCGCTTGGGTAAAATCATAAAAAAGAGCGTTATATTAACTCTTTATCTAGTAGTATCAGATAAGAGATAACCGAGAAAAAAAATCAAATAAGTAATATACAGTGTGATTTGACAAATCTATCAAACGAAAGATGATGATTGAATAGCCCAAATGGAGCTTGGAACCACCCATTAACTTGTCCAACCCGTAATCGTAACCAAGTTATGGAAAATAGAAAGAAAATACCAAAAAAAAAAAAAAAAAAATGTATGAGAAAAATACCGATTTCTGAAATTCCATGAAAGCCTACACGCAGAAAGAGTACATATTTGAAAAGAATAGACGAAATCCTACAACAACACACTTTTTTTTAAAATCAAGTTAGTTTTTTCAGCGAGCAACAAGCTTTGAAACATTCTAAGTACCCAAAGTTGAACTGGCGACAAAATCTGTAAATGGCATTTTCAAATAGTTACAATCGGTCAAATGTACCAAAACTAGTCCACCCTACTTGCTTTCAAAAAATATCACATCAAATCCTACTGGGGTTCAAGTTCGGTAGAAATCAAGCCTTTTGTTTGAAACATGAAAATCAGCGTTTTTCTAAAAGAGGGAATGTTGCAGTCCTTTAAGTACAAGATCCCTCTGAATTTTTACCTCTGTTTGTTTATTGTATAAAACACAAATTCTATGTATAATTATGACAAGACAAATATGTTTGTCAAAATATGGTCGCACGTAGGGGGAGCTCGCAAGATCATCTTGGATTCTAGGTGCGATTTTTCAGTTGCAGTTTCATATGTGAATGATAATGTATATTATGAATTTTTTCTGCATTCTTTCATGTGACTGGAACAAAATGTTTCTGATAACCAATTAAAAAATATTTCATTTGCGAAATATTTTAACTATATATATATATATCGATTTATCGCTTTATCTTACGTATGAGGCTGACATAATTTTCCTCTTTTTTTTTTTTTTTGAAGGTGCAAAACGACTGTGCAAGATAAATAACTTTCCTACTTCAGTTTTATTAAAAATGCATTGTTCTCTCTGTATGTATTGTAATTTTCAAAAGAAATTTACAATCTCTTCATTTTGAAAAATGTAAACTGTCTTTAATACCGTACTTCCCCCCCCCCCCATTCTCCTATAAATATGAGGCATCAATGCTTATGGCTCGTTCAGTAAAAAAAAAAAACAGAGTCAGATCGGGAGAAAATCGCAACATCCCACAGGATTTTCAATCCGAAGAAGTAGATAAACGCAGCGAAGTTCACTCTCGGCTAATCATTGTATCCCCTAAGGACAACTGACAATACTGACTGCCATCACAGAGAACATTGAGGTTTTCTACTATACGAAACGGTTTTACAGTATGGAATTGTAGTAATATAGCAAGTTATTTTAACGCGCGGTGCATGTGCGTATCGCATTATAAAATGAAAAATAATCTAAAATAAAAAGAGGTCCCTAAGTTGCATGTTTGTGATTTTTGTTTCAATTTTTTGTTTCCTAAACCCTCCTTTTAGAAAAAGTCATACTGAATTGCTACAATCGGAACTAATAAAAACATCATTAACAGTTTGCTTTTTTTGAAATTTATTTATGCAAAGTCATATCTGCCTTTTATGTTTATAAATTTTATTTTAAATTAATCATCTACTATTTGTGATGTGTCAATCTTCTTGCAAAGTATAAAAAAGGGTTTTAAAATGTATGAATATTGTGACGCTTAATATTTTGCAACAATTTCTGAAATATATACTGGTTTTGGAAATACCTTATGAATATACATAGATTTTTTTTTTTTGAGCCAAAGTAGCTTTAAAAATAAAATAAAATGTGTAACTTAAAAGAAATTTCAAATTTCGTATGTATTTTACATGCTATAACCATTGAGAAGAGATAAAATAGAGGGAGTGAAGACTTTAATTCGTGAAGGAAAGACCCCAAGTCACGAGATAGATTTTATAGAAAAGCATTGGAAGAAATCAGGTTTCTTTTGCTAGTTTCGCGCAAAACGTGTCAATCCTTCGTTGTTGTTGAGTCACGTGACTTGAACTCTTTGCCTAAGCTTTTGCTTAGCCAATGATTGGAATAGCTCCCTCCATTTACTAATACTTGCTCTATGGCTGTAGCAATCATCCATAGAAAAGGTTGAATAAAAGACTGAAATAACTGATTTTGCTTTATTGGTGAATTCAACTGTGTATTGTTGGTTAGAGTTAAGATGCTACTCATTCAGTGTAATATGACATATTATTCCGTGACATTATGAGTCAGAAATGATTTTGCAATCAAAAGTTGAGTAAAAGTACAGGATGTATATAAATAATTGTTTAATTGTACTAATAACAATAATTCATTAAAAAAAACTACTTCAGATTAAAACAGAATACATTTTTTAATTCGATACTTATCTCAAAAAGTTTTATTTTTCACAAAGTTATCTGAGCAACTTTCGCTGCACTTATAAGATTAGACGGTTTTCAACTTCACACCAAGTACTAGCGCAGCCAGAGATTTGTCGTGGGAGGGGGAGGGGGGAGATAACTGTCACTATCTGAAGGGCTATTCCATTTGCTGGAACGGGACATTTTTCAGTACATTTTGTTTTAGAAACACAAATAAAATAAGCTAGAAATTTTATTTTTGATAAAAACAGTAAGGATTTATCATAAGAATTCCGTAGAACATTAAACTTATCTTTTTTAAATAAAACACTTGATGAATACGCAATAAAACGCCCGTGACGGAACGGGGCTCGTATGGGTCCCTTTCCGTCATTGGCATTTTATTGCATGTCGTTCAATTATTTTCCTGAAACTGATAAACTTTTGATGTTATACGTAGTTCTTATGACAAATCTTTACTGTTGCTATCAAAAATAAAATTTCTGGCTTGCATTATCTCTATTTATGAAACAAAAGCTTGTGACAAAACTACTCAAAATGCCTCTTTCCGTCACATGGAACGCCCTTGGATCAAAATTTTCGATTTATTAATGACAATATGTTTTAAAACGGAAGATTATGGGGGTTTGACTGTCCCCCTTCACCGTGCTCCTGGGGTTTTTTTCCTTCATAGACGCCGTTTAGTCTTCCATGAACCAATGGTGAAAGCATTTGTTACAAGTATTGTTTCGTTTTTTCGTTTTGTATTTATTTCATTTTTATTTTTTAACAGTTATCTTTGTGCAACAGATGCAACGATTAAGAAGAAGGATATGCTCTTATCTTTACTAATAATAAAGCTGAAAGTTTGTTTTTGTCTCTGGATCTCTGTCTGGATATCTGTTACGCGCATAGCGCCTAGACCGTTCGGCCGATTTTCATAAAATTTGGCACAAAATTAGTTCGTAGCACCTCAAAGTGATTTTTCGAAAAATCGATTTCGTTCTTTTTCTATTCCAATTTTAAGAAGATTTTACGGAGGAAATTATTATAACGTGGGCGAGTAAATTAACATAACGTGCGCGAGTAAATTAACGTAACGTGGACGTGTAAATTAACATAACGTGGTTAGCAAATGAACATGGCAAATTGGCTAGAAATTCATCATCCATTATTTGTAAATATGCAAGCGAACCAAATAACATTTTAAGTTTCTGCTACGGGCAAAGCCGTGCGGGTACCACTGGTTAGGAACAAATTAATGCTTAACCTTTCATACGAGCTAACTAAATGTTCATATTTACTAACTGTTTTATGCGTAAATGCGCGATATGGCGTTGAATTATTAATTTCTGAAAAAAAAATGTTTTTTGATCACCTAAATTTGCATTTTTTAAAGATATCTTAAATCGACCTCTTAAAAAGGGAAAAATATTCCTTTGAATAATTTCTTTACTGGAAATAATTTGAAACGTAATTCTACTTATTTAGGACTGCTTTTCGCTTTCTTTTAAAGAAATTGTAGTCTTTTCAAAAGCTTAGTGATTTCTTTTCTAGTGAACGAGCTTAAAAAATCCTTTTAAATAGCATCTTTCTCAGTAGATTTTAAAAGAGCTTAAAATTCTCAAACTGAAAAATTAATTAAATTTATGTTAATTAATATGGGTTTTCAATGAAGAATAAAAGTGAATTCTGTCATAGGAAATTGTTACAGTAAGATTTTCAGGTTATCTTTCCCAAACACATTAAAATTCCATACTAAAGAGCTTATTTCTTTATTAATTAAGATTGTAAATCCTTAGTATGAGGGATAAATAACTCAATTATGTTTTCGTCAGAAATCATATAAAGGATTAAAAAGTATGTTCAGATAAAATTCATAATTAATCATTTAAGGGATAATACATTCACATTAAAAGAAGTTGTTTTACTTGGTTACTAAATGATCAAAGTTTAAACACAGTATGAGTTTGAGTAGAGCGTGTTTAATTAGATAATATGAATACCGATGGAAAATTTGAATTATTCAAAATTCCAATAACACAACTTGAATTACTTGAATCATTGGCGGATTAGTGAGACCTTCATAACTAAGTTTGTATATTTGTGTTGCCAAACTATCGCATGAGTTGGGACATTATTCCGTATCTTGCTAAATCTTGAACCCATCTTGTAAACGGTAATGTGAGAAAAATATGAGACCAATTAAGATTAAAGTCCAATTAATATCTGTGCTTGAAAAATACAAAGGAAATAACAGCTTTTAATTTCAAAAAACTGCAATTAGTGCAAATATGATTGTTTCATTGAAGAGTTAATAAAAAGGCTGTGAACAAGGTGATTCATTTTATGTCTGCTTTATCCTCGTTTGGTAAATTTTAAAAACAAAATTTCACACGAAAAGTTTTGCGCAGAAGTAGTTTGATATTAAAATTTACTCCCGTGTTATGTTGTTCAATTTTATAAATCACGTAATGTAAACACACCAGTAGTGGCCACTTCAAGGTTTATAAAAAATAGGATTCCAGGTCTTTCAATGGATTAAAAGTGCATCAAACGCACAGAAGGTATTCCAAACGATATTCCACTATTTTTTTTTTTCTTTAGTATTACCTTATACACGTTTGAATCCATTGGAAAACCTGGATTCCCATTTTTTTCAATATAAACTTTGAAGCGTCTGCTACTGAAGCACTGGCCACTACCGGTGTGTTTACCTTATAAATTTTAGGATTGTTTTATTTTGATTTCTAACACATACCGAGCTTCAAACTGTTGTATTTTCTTCATAATTACAATTTCTTATCAAAATAGTTAATTTTTACTTCCTCCTTTTATATTCGTTTTCATCTTTGACAAAAATATTACATATCCTGAGGCATTATGTTTATAAAGTTTTACGCCATTAAGTAGTACAAAAATCTCATTTTCGATGTTGATACGTTAGAGGGAAATATTAGTTAAATCAAGCACAGCAACATTTCGCTCTCCCAAAATTAACCGCAGGTTCGACAATTATCTCTCTCAATTCGACAAGCTCTCAATTATCAAGCATACAACAAAAACAGTCGATGTAATTTAAAATCATTTTGAAAAGTCATGAAACTCTAATTATTCAAAAATCCAACCAGTGTAGTTTCGATTTACAGAGTTGACTTGCATTTACAGTTGAATTTGACTACGGAAAATACGTTTCGAGATTTAAAAATATTTTTCAGCAGTGAGTTCCAATTCAAACATTCCAGAAGACATCCTAGTAGAAAATATGTTGCTTAGTTTATTTATAAAATAATCGGTTTATTCTCCTTCGGTGATAATATTTTAAAGTTAGATGGCAAGTTTATAATTTCAGACTCTTTTAAGCAATAATTTTCTTGTTCCCTTCTTCAGCGAGCTTTACAATGAACTAAGAACATTGCGTTCGAAATGAAACGCTTTCCCCCCCCCAAAAACATCCGTCACTAAGTGGAATATTTTTCTGAAAGGCGAGAAACAGCAATTAACTGTACTGGAGTTATATATAATTCCCATTTTCTTTCTTTCCATCAAAACAAGCCCGCAGACTTTAAATATTAGAGTGAAGCTGGGGATAGTTTCCGGTGGGATTACTAATTGAATTTTGCAACACGTGGTATGCGATGGGCAATTCTTCAAACCCGATTACAGAAACAATTCTGTGCAAGGTTTTATCAAATTGGATTCCAGCCTGCAGTCCAATTGATCGTGATTACTTACAATGTTTGCTGTTACTGCTCTGCAAAGAATAAGCATCATTTATAATGTATTTAATTAAATTTTTTTTGATAGCGTTAAAAATATTCATGCATCAATATCCGGTAACGTAATTTTTAAGTTCATAAACGTGTCATAAATTAGATCATTAAAACAAAAATACAAGTAATTATTATTGTTATTAACTTTGCTGTTAGGTACTTTTTCGTCAGAGGATACTTTTCGGTGGCATGGCAAACGAAAAGTTGCCGCATTACTACTAATTTTTCTACTACTAATTTTTTAAAAACTGAGCGTAATAAATGTTTCTATGATCAGTTTTTGAACTAGATTATCTGCATCAGTCGACCATATTTGTAAGGGTAATTTATTAGTGTATTCAGTTAGATTTTTTTTTCTGGGACCGTGAAGAGGACAGTTGAAAGATTGACGGTGGATTCCAAATTTTTGAGGAGCTACAGAGAAAGTGTCAAGTTGAGTGTGGAAATACAATAGTTGAGAAATTAGCAGAACTTCGAGGCAGAGTTTCTGACGTAATTCGGTCTGAAGAGTAGTGGTAAAGAGACAGCTCCTTCTGTCGTATCCTGGTCGTTTTTTTTTTTTTGTAGGTCATCTGAAGTTGAGAAAGAGCTGAGCAGTTTGGAAGCTACTGAGGAGGTGTCAAGAAAGCTCGTTGCTGTGAGAAAACATTTGATGAGGGGAAAAGCTATGGAGGTAGTCTTGCTGACTATTGGGACTGGAGGGAGCTGTGAAGAAATGAGAGGATCAATGGTTTGGACATCCTTTTTTTTTTTGGTTCCACCGCGAACGATAATACATAGTTAGAATGTCCTTATCTGCATAAATGTTACTGCTAAGAGTTTTATTTACATAAAATAGATACTCAGAAACATGTCGGATAAGATGATAAACGAGCTCACTTGTCATCTTACTCGCCCAGCCATTCTTCATTTTACCCCATTCTGCCATTTTCGTTCAGAGTTTGTTTTTCAGTACTAAAGCCTGTCGTCAACATCCTAAACCACACCTGTTTTTGCATAACAACCAGTACTTAAAAATAACTATTGAAAGGAAAAAAAAACGCTGTCGTCGAGTAACTCCTTACGTTGTAAAGTCAAAAAATTTCATTCACAAGCAAGAAAAATTCATCTTCCTAGTTATAGCTCGTAAAAAATCCATTCCGACATCACTTGTAGTGATTTTGATATAGAACACCTTATCAAAAAGTACGTTGATGTAATATGTTGATATCGACGAAAGAATTACGAAAAAGCTAAATTCGTCATCTTACTGATTTGTCACCTTACTCTCTTTCACCCTACTTTTTGTTTGGGGGCGGGGGGAGGCATATAAGCATATTTGACAACTATTCCACATGTGTCGCAACAAAATAATAGTACAAAAAACAAGTGTACTTTGATCAATGGCTGAATTCAAAATACTATTCAGAACCAGTCGAATATTATGCAGCAAAAGCGAAAAATGTATTCTTTTTGGTGTTAACCCGCATAAAATTAGTTTATATCGAGGCTTGTTCAAAAATGTTCATTGCCTTTACCGGCTATAACCGGGCACTTAAAAACATCATTTGGACTCAGTTTGAATAGTGTATAGCTGATTTAAACTGTCTAATCATATATTAAATTGCACTGCAGAGGAACTATACCGCAGTTTATGTTTTTAAATGTCACAATTAATGTCGATGAATATGCTGAATGACAATAAAAATTATATTCACAATCTTGTGAAAAGTCAGATAACTTCTTTAAAAAACACTCGCATCGCAAATCACGTTCTGTACCTTATCTCATAACAAGGAATTTTCATCAAGGACGTCCCGGTCTTGGAAAATTACAAAACTTACATATTCACGCCATGTAATATAATGATCTGTTAAATGAAGAAAAAAAAATCGTAACCACAAAATATAAAATTTCTCATTAGGGGTCAGTATGAACTTGCTTTTCCAGAAAAATAATTGAAAAATGGTTTTTATGTACCGTTGTTTCAGAGCAACAGTAAGATATCCTACTGTTGCTTTGAGGTGACGATAGATCAAGGGCGCTGTATCCAATGGCGGAGAACTAATTTTTCGCAACTTTCTGATTATTGAGATTCGATTCCCGTTTTAACAAAGTCCAATGGACCAGCAAAATTATTTCGCTGTATAGAAATTTTATTGTAATAGTGATTTTGCGAATTTTCATAATTGTTCTTTTGTAATTTGAGTTGAGAGTTATTAATGTCTTCGCAAAAACGAATATTTCACTGTGACGGATTTAGCGCTAAAACAGGATTTGACCGTATAACACACAATGGTCTATTTCAGTAGCGAAAGTCTCGGTGAATTGGACAGCATCCGAAAAATGTTCATGCACCTTTGAAATATTAGAACTAAACTGGGACTTTTTCTTGCATGTACACCGAATTTACAATCGTAATTGAAAAATAATACAATATTTAAGAAAATGACCGATTATTTTATTTTATTTTTTTATTAAATACGTCATCCTTTGTACGTATTCAAGAGTGTTAAATTTAACGACTTATGGGATGACGAATGACCGATGACAACCGGAAAATCTCATAAGCAGTGCATAACTAACTACCGAGACCTACGCCATTAAAATGTAACATTATATGCCATATTTCAGTAGCGTATATCTCGATAGCAGAAAAAATTGGAAAACTTAGACCACTACCATTGGATTCGACACTCTCGATATGTATAAAAGAGGTTTAAAATTTTTCTTTCTAAAAACAAGTTCATAAATGTCCTCTTGTCAGAGTTTATTTCAGCTCCAAGTCGTTTAAGGCGATAAGGGACTTTCAGATGAGTAAAAATTGGTCAAACAAACTATTTTTCATTTATTATATTTCTAAAAACTTGAAGTTTAGCTGAACTGCTTTAAAAAAAAAAAAAAAAATTGAATCGATGCATATAAAATGCTAGAGAAAAAATGCATATAATGTTTTAATTATAAAATACTAATACCATTTCAAACGAATCATACGACCTTATTTGTGGTGAATTTGTATTAAAAATGAAATTGTTTATTCAATAATGAAATTTGCAATAATAAAACAGGAAATGTTGATTTTCTCAAAGCCAAATTTTCGACATAATTACAAAGCTCAAACTGTTCCTTGGAAACGAATTGTTATTTAAACTTGCTGAAAATTTTATGCCAAGAATTTAAGTGGTTTATTAACATTTTGTTCTGAAAGATTTTTCTGTTTAGTTAGTTTTATGGAGTATATTTGCAATATTTTATTAAATTATATGAACATATTTTATCGAAAACGTCTAGTTTTTTTTTTTTTTTTTTTGGCTTTTTTTTTTCAATGTTTATCTTTACCACAAAATTTTGGAAAAGTAATTCTGACATTTTATTTTCGGTTGTTTTACGTATCATATTTAGCTAGTATTTTATAATTTTGATGAAATGTAATTCGCAAGGAGTAATATGACAAAAGCGTTATAAAACCGAAATTTAAATAAAAAAAAGTTTTAAAATAATTTAATGAAATTTATATTTGAGTTGGTTTTAGCATCATGTAACTATGCTGAAAATTTCAAAGAAATTCATTGAAAATTTCGTTGAGGTGATACGGGGGTTTCAATTTTTTTAAAACCAATTTCTCGAAGAATAAAAGGATTAACTTAAAATTTTTTAGAACAAATCGTGTAACAATGCTTTAGAGCAACATAATTTCAAAAATTATTTATTACACTTACAGTTTCATTAAAATTATTAGAAAAAATCATACAATTTTTTTCATTACTTACGATATATTTCAATTAAATATCATTTTGTTACGGTTGTGTTTGATTTATATTTTTACATTCATTTTTCATAGTCGAAGCGGAGCAATATGCGCCATGGATTTTATTTAATTAGAAACTGTTTCTCTTAGAGTAAAACAGTTGTATTAACTGAAATTTTAAAACATAATGAATTTGAATTTAGAAAAATGCAAAGAAAATGCTCTTTTTTTTTAAATGTTACTATAACCTTTGATGAATTGAAAAAAATATTTCGTTCATATTGTTTTGAAAAAATATAGTTCTCTTTAGCAACTTCGAATATCCCATTAATTTGGTAATGTGCAGTGTACCTTTAGAAAAACACTGATGAACTGTCAAGTGTCAACTATTTCGAGTGAAACTTATTAATTATATCGAGAAAATTCTTCAGAATAAATATTTCTCTGAACTGTCTCTCCTGTTTTTGTCTGTTTTGTTGACTTCTTTGTATGCTACATTCGTTTTAGTGCTTTCTTTGGTTAAGCTATTTTTTTTGAACCAAAGTACATATTAATTACTTTCGTGTTTACTTACTGCGCGGACCCTTTGGGTATTAATGCAGCATATTTCTTTCGTTTACGTTGACCTTGTACATACAGTTGATTGCTAAACTTTATTTCTTGTACAAATGGCGATGCTTCATATTTTCAGCGCATAGATATACATTCTTATTTTGTCCCTTTTTCTTCATTTCATCAAACATAAATGAAGAATCTAATGAATGAGCAAGTTAAAAAACATTTTTAATGAAATGAAATATTTTTCTCGAGAATCATATTATAATCTCTTTTGAACATGAATTTTTCTTCTTTTTGCTAGAACTACAAATAAAGCTACTAAGTTTAAAAATCCGATAAATTTTGTTCTTTCATTAAACTCTTCAAACATCAATGGTTCATACCTTAAAACAATATCTGGAGAACCAAAGACATAATGCAAAATCTTTAAATTTGTTTTGTGTGAAGTTCATTTACACTTATTACAGCTTGACTATGTTTACCTTGTTTTTAAATTGAAATATAAACGTTTGCTGAACTAAAAATTTTATGGAAATGAAAAATCCCTTACAAAAAACCAACCAAACAATTAAAGGTATATTAAGGGTTGAATTTAGTGCTCTTGTTATTCGCAAAGAATATACATTTTTAAATCTAATATGTGTAATCTCTTGCATTTTTATTTTACGTGTTTAGTGTAGGAGTATAAGAATAACTGTGATTAATGAGAACAATTGCAAGTTTTTAAGATTTAACCTTTCTCTCCTTAATATTCTGACTTTTCATTAAAGAGCAATTTCATAAAATGCGTAGCTTTTCCAACATCCTTGTGATATGGGAATGATTAAATTAAGACATCTTGTATTTTATACCTCATTTTTCACGCGTATCAAACCTTTTGACAGGAATGAATTCTCCTCCGAAAATGAATTATTTTTATTCCTGTCTCACAAACTCCCCGACCTAACCCTATCGCTAAAATTAATTGCAAATGCCGTGTAATTCAATTAATATTCACTCTCTGCTGGATCCCAGCGGAGCCCTTTAATAACCCGGCTGTGTGAGGAGAGCTTTGCGGAAGCGATTGTAGGGTGCTTTACGGAAATGCCAACCCTAGTGGGGAGTAGCCAACTCCCCTCGCGTGCACAGGATCAACACTCCAACGGACTGCACCAGATCGGTCTTGCTGCTGATAGCGCCGGCCAATGGAGCTCTGTTCTGCCAGCATAGGACAGAGATGTAACTTGGTTAATTTAGAAAGGGACTATATATGAGGAAAATTAAATTTATTTTTAGGACACCTAAAAGAATTAATGAAACACATCAAAACACAGGGAGCAACTCTCGGAATCGGAAAACCCCTTGGCTTCGAGTTAAGCTTGCCTTAAGTTTCTTAACTAAAATAATTAGTTTTACATACTTTGAGAAAAATAATTTGTTATTACTAATATATATATATATATATATATATATATATATATATATATATATATATATATATATATATATATATATATATATATATATATATAGAGAGAGAGAGAGAGAGAGAGAGAGAGAGAGAGAGAAATATATGGATATGGATACAAATAATAAAGGATATACTCATGAACTAAAAAAACCAGAAAAGAAATATATATAAATCCTAGAATTCATTCCTTCCATCCTTCTTAAAAAAAAAAGAAAATTAATTTGAATTCTGAAATTTTGAATTCAAATTATGTTTTTCGCAATCACGAACTGAGACAGGACCCTACTCCTGGGAGTTATTGCTTCTAGAAACGACTCCTGTCCCCCTCCCCCCAAGCCTGCCTCTCCTCCTGGGCGGTTACGTGTGCATAGTTGTGTGTGTGCGTAGACCTGTGTGTATGCACGTAGACATGTGTGAGGGTATGTGTGTGAAGTCGTGTGTGTGTATGTGTGTGAAGTCGTGTGTGTGTATATGTGTGTGAAGTCGTGTGTGTATATGTGTGTGAAGTCGTGTGTGTGTATGTGTGTGAAGTCGTGTGTGTGAAGTCGTGTGTTTATATGTGTGTGAAGTCGTGTGTGTATATGTGTGTGAACGTGTGTGTGTGTAGGACATGGGCGCCTCCGACCAGGAGAAGCGGGTAGCTCAAAACCGGAGCAGCCGCGCCTCGCCGCCAGCAGAGGACGGTGGGCGGTGGTGCTGCATAGGCTTCTGGTCCAAGTTGAAAAAGGCACGGACACCAAAAACGGTCAAATGAGAACAATAAGCAATCGTGATTGCTCTAAAAAAAAAAAAAAAATATCCCGTAGATGTTGCGCATGAACTGCACAGAACAAATGCATACTAATATAGGGACTAATGAAAAGAAAGAAAAAACATTAAACTGGAAAGGCAACCGATTGTCTCTTCAACTTCTCTGGTGTCTGATGAAGTGGAGTTTCATTTCAGTCTTTGCGTTTTGTTATTTTCCTATATCATAGGGCATTGTTGTGCAAATTGGGAACATGTTGTGGCCAGACAAATAAGATATGTGAATGAAAATAAAATTTCAAACTATTTTCTTAATTAGAAAAGCTTTATTAGACTATCCGAAAGCAAGGTTGTTTGATCAAAACAAAAAAAAAACACAAAAAAAGTACAAAACTATTATTTAAAAAAAAAAAAAAACTAAATCGCAGTTCCTTATAACTGGGTGGATACATTGGGGTACAAATATAGAACATTACACTTTCAAGGTTTTATTCAAAACATTTTTAAGAACTCCCTTTGCGTGAAATAAAGGTATATTCAAATCGCAAAGTTAAAATACAAAACATGTGTTTTAAGCAGGCACTAGTTCCCGCAGAAAATTTATTTATTAGAAAATGTATGCAACATTTATATCACCTTTTCTTGAACTTAAATAAGCTTCATATATCCGACCTTGGTATCTGCAGTACTGAATGCCCATATATTTGACTTTTACTTTTGTACATTACGATATGACAACACTCTCACTCTTCTGCGTTTCATCAACTTATGTCATTCTGACTTCTCTATTTTCTTTCTCTTTTTAGAATTTTCAGTAGGTGTGGGATGGTTAACTTATCAGATATCTCACATTCTCGCGTGCGACAAAAATAACTTCATTTTCTTACGCTTTCGAAAAATCTTTTTTTTTTTTAAATATTTTCTTAGCCTTTTTGTAGCAGCCGCTAAAGAAGACAACACCTTTTGCCGAGTCTCTCTTACTTTCCTCTCTAGATTTGTTTGAGAAGCGATGTAGGCCTTTGATGGGTCATTCTTCAAAAAGTGTAACTTTTCTGTCACACGCCTTTTACTGTAAAAACTTTAACAAACAACTGATTTAACGATGCTTCTTAATTTCATCAAAACTATACTTATTTAAGCCTGATAACAATTTTTTAATAATAACTTTTATTTTAATATATTTTTGGTTCACAACATGTGAATTCTCACCTCCGTGGCAGACGTACGCGGTGTTAATAATACATACTAAATACTATTCGTAAAACATATAAACAATATCATACATATGCGTCTCGTAACTTTAGTTATATTTGCATGATATAGTTCAGAAACTATTTTAAGCAATGGAACTGTTAAACCTTAAAAAAGTAAACATGCTTCCTGTAAAGCACTCTTAGTTATTAATAACTAAATTTTAAACAATGAAAATAACAGATCATAAAAGTATTACTAAACTGCTAATAATTATCTTTATACAGACGTTTTTGTAAAGTTTCTCTTTCTTTTATCAGCGAATATACATTTAAAGTTAACTACATGTGTAATGAAACGCCAAAAATAACCTCTGAAAATTTACTGTTTGGTCTTTTGTTGCAAAACCCACAACTGGTGAGGGGCCATTAATGAAAAATACAGCATGTAATGAGCGAGTTAAGCTAAAAAAAAAAAAGGATTTTTGCAGCAATAAATTGTTCTCTATTGAAGAGCAGTGATTTTATCCTATGATTATGAATAATTAGTCATGGGTGGGAAAAAAAGATTATCACTTAGTTGCCTCATATCCATTTTCCTTGTTAGGAGGGAAGCAGATGAGAGGGGATCTGGAGAGGCATTATTATAAGTCTTCATATCGGGGCGTCTACCCATACTGTTGAGATGATCCTTACTTTAGGGACTTTGATTTATTCATAAGAGGAGAAAATACAGCCGTTTAAAATTAGTACTGTGTAGGATATTAAAATGTTTCAATGTAGCTAAAATAATAATGAAGTATAATATTTAATTCATAAAATTGTAAATCAATTAGCAAGTTTTGAATTGAATTTCGAGAAAACAATCACTAGATTTGTAAGTCTATATTTTAAAAATATTTGATAGAAATTATTTTAATGCATAGGAAAGATAATGAATAAAGAAAATGTTTTCATGTACATATTTCTATTTGCTGAATTTTTACTAATGTAGATTGGTTGTGAAAGTAACAGCAGAAGTAAATAACTTAAAAAAAAAGATGCAACAATTTTAAAGATTAGAAAATATATTCGTTTGAATGGCATTTATGGGGGAATAAACGAAAATGTAAGTAAACATAAGCGGGCCCGGGCCTATAAATTTTGCGTTTCCTGCAGCAATATGTGTAGGGCTTCTATCGTAATTTGTGATTGCGAAAAACATAATTTGAATTCAAGATCTCAAAATTACACACTAATTTTATTTTTGCTTTATTTTTTACTTTAGAGCCTTTACGCTATATAACCCAAGAATGGCTGATTTGGTTCAAGTCTTTAAATGTAATTAAAAAAAATGTAGCATTGTCTAATAAAATTCTTCAAGATTCCATTCGAGTCGTGGCTTATGCACAAAAGACCGATGCTTTATCTAAGCCATTGTTTTATCCTCTGTGTATTTGTAGTCTATGCGCAATACATTAGTTTTGAACATTTCTGCTCGTGATAGCACTCCGCCCATACTAGCTTATTACGCTGGTCTAACACTAGTATATTAACGGTTCTGCCTAGCTATGGCGAAGTTAGGGAGGTTGTAATGTATGAAATATATGTCTGCGTGAGGAAATGGACTTCCAGTTGAATCATGAATAAGTTATTCCGACACAGTATTTTGAACTGAATACATCGATTTCTAATCTTTAATGAAGCATTGAGTCTCGGAATTGGATCCTAGCGGAATTCGTATACAGTCTTATTGAGCCAATGCACTCAAACTTTATGAGTTTTACAAAAATAAAGGGAAATGTCTCTGGCTAAATTTAAGTTGTCCCTCTTTTAGTTTGAAGGAAGACAAAGGTTAGAATTGATTTCTACTAAAATAACATAAATAGACGAGCAATTTGTTTTACATGCACACACACACACTCACCCCCCCCCCCACATATATATATATATATGTATATATATATATATATATATGTATTACTATGCTATTTTTTTCGGATGAAAAGTAAAATTCAAAAAACTTGCTAATATTATGTAAAAACGTATTGAAAAGAGTAGGACATTTTTATGGAGTCAAAAGCTATTTTGATTCCAAATACTGCATTGATATAAGGAATGCGAGCCAAGTTCTAGAACTTCCCTACAAGGCCCTCAAAATTGAAGAAGATATCATCTTTTTATCTCCTAATTTGCCAGTCATTTCATTTATCTATAATGCGACGGAAATAACGCATGTGAAGACAAGCTTTGAAATTACTTTTTCTAGAGTAAATATTTCTAAATTCCTCACTTAGCCCTAATTCATAATAGATTACGCATGTATGCTCTTCTAACGAAATGTAGTTAAAAAATTTAAACAATTTACTATTACAAGTGTTGAATTTATTATAAAGTGAAATAGGGGTACATTTCATTTTAACTCTTTAGAATGGCTTTGAGGAAAAATCAGTGCTCTAAAGTAATAATTAATTTCCGAAAATAAAATATTTTCTGTTACAGACTAAAATATCAAAACTGAAACTAATGTTGTTTATTATAATATAGAAAAAAAGTCTTCAGAAATAAATCTGAGACAAAAAATAATTACACCCGAATGTACCATTATGTACGATTATAAAAAAAAAACATAACAAAGAAAGAAAATCTGTAAATTGTAAGAAACTGCAGCAGGAACCGAGCGTTTAGCTTTTGGAACACGCAGAAAAGAACATTAAAAACTTTTCTTTGGGTCTCTCGAGGTTTACTTCAAAAGTCCGATAAAATCTATAGTCAGGTATTAAGGACACATTTTAAGAAAATGGAGTAAAAAAAATCTTGAACGAGTTTGCACAAAAATTCGTTTTTCTCTGTCTGCTAAATTTCTAGCAGATAATGTTGCTATGGGGAATAAGAGTGAATATTTTTTCTGCTTGTGTGACTTCCGCAGAATAGTTTAGCAATGACGGTCTAATAACGCCTATTAAAGCTCAGAGCTCCAGAATAATAGATGGGACTTTAGACTGTTTTCTTGTCCCCTTTTGTTTTAAGCTTAAAGAGGTTAGCAAACATGCCACGAGAAAATTAATTTCTCGGTAGAATTTTGTTTACTCCGCTAAACTCGCGATGCGAAATTTATGGTTAGAGATTTAAGTAATGCCATTAATTTTGCTAGGAAGTGGGAAAAAAGCGTATTACAGAAATCAAATGAGGTTCTTAGGATTTTAATCAAACTTTCGATTTAAAAGGATTGCTTTTTTTGTTTTACATTCTCAGAACTAATGTTGAATATAGTTATTTTTGTCTAGATTATAGTTAAAACTGGTTATTTTAAATTTTCCGCAAAATGACGATTTTTTAAACGTAAAATAGATTTTGTTTTAGCGTGAAATTTATGAGAAACTTTTCTAAAGCTTCTGTTTATTCTCTCGTAGAATTGGAAGCGTGGGCATCTTTTAGAACTTTGAAAATAAAAAAACATTTTCCGAGGCTTTATTAAAGAAGAAATGCTCTTCATTAATTACATACTATTTGGTTTGAAATTATTTGCCTTTTAAACTTACCTTAAGTTTCTGGAAGATAAGTAGCAATTTATATATAGGGGAAACCCGGCTAAAGTGGTTACCCCGGGCAATGCGAATTTTGCCTATAACTCCCAAATAATTAGTTGGTCGGCAGCTGCGTTGTCACAGCTACGGTCACCTGTTGCCGCTACGTGTGCGGCAAACACGTCGAGACGAGTTCGCTTCACGCGACGCTAGTGACCGAACAAAGTATGTTTCAAGGAAAACAATATTAGTTTACAGAGGTTAGTGTTTCATTTATAACTTTAATACTATTTGTGACATGTTCTTTGTTATGAGTAGGATTTGATGTACGGTTATGTAGCTTCCAACTATCTGTAGACGACGAGTTTAAATACTCTGGTTTTTTAGTAATTTTTAGTAACCTCAAAAATGTTCCTGAAGGGCAAAGCGGATTGGGCAAAGTGGATACCATATTCACTATGCCCGGTCATGACAAGTCCCTTCATCCGAACCTGGAAGTCCTTCAATTTTAAGATCTCAAGCCAATGCTACCATTGAACACTGTCCTTATACTCCCATGTGATCTGAAACGACATAATAAGTCGAAGGCAATGAATGATGTTTCCGCCGCTTCAACCAAACCTGGATGTTCTAAGAACTACTACAGTCTTTCAGTTTTATAACCTATTCCTCAGCATGTTAAACCAATAACAACACTCAAACGAAAGCTACAGAGATCTACACTGCTGACAAGTACTCCAGTAAAGGACAATCAGAAATAAAAATTTGAAAAATCAAAAAAGACTGCCATAAGTAAGATGATGTTTCACCTAAAGCATCTTAGAAGACTGTTAAAAAGACCACTAACAAAAAGACTAAATAAAAAATCTCTGCTACAATACATAAGACTGCATAAAAGAACGATAAAAGAAAGGAAGTAAAGAAATTTGATGATGTGTAAGGTGCATTTTCTGTGGTGAAATGTTCATTGAAGAAGATGATCAGTCAACGGAAAACAGTGTCGTATTTGTTCTCAGTGGTGTCAATAAAGATTGTTCAACATTAGAAAATAGTAATGATTTTGTTTGTGATAACTGCAATTATTAGTAATGTAGCAGAAAAAAAATATATATAGAAATAAATATTTTTAATATGCTCCTAAATTTTGGAAGTTGACTTTTTTTAGTTTAATTTCTTTGTTGTTATAATAATTACCGCAATAATTAGTATTGTAGAAAAATCTTTTTTAATATGAGCCTTTAATTTTCAATGCTTATTTTATTTTTCAGCTCAATTTCTTTGTTTGAAATAACTAAAATAATTAGCATTGTAGCAAAATAATGTTTTTTTAATATGTTCCTTTAATTTTCGAGTTTTATTTCTTTTTTAAGTTCAATTTCTTTGTCTGTAATAACTACAATATTTAGCATTGTAGCAAAAACGTTTTTTGGATATGTTCCTTTAATTTTCGATAGTTATTTTATTTTTAATGTTTAGTTTTATGATGAATAATGTTGTTGTTCGCTTTGCCCTAGTACCGAATCCACTTTACCCGGGGTGTAGGGCAAAGTGGATATTTATGCCATTGTTGAAAACTGGCCTTATATCTAATAGTGTAATTAATATTAAGGAAAACTGTTACTGCATTACGTAAGTTCATTAAATGAAGACTGAGTATAAACATTTGTTTCACTTTCCAAACTTATAACTAAACGACAATAATCAAGAAAAGCTTAAGGTATTCGCGTTGCCCGGGTTTCCCCTACATATTAGGGTGGTTCAAAAAATTTTTTTCAGCTATAGTACAGGACACCCCCTGTTTTTATTAAGACTTACTAATAGTATAATGCTGTAAACGGTTTAGCTTTTTGCTCAAATTTTAAGAGGGTGCTCAATGACCCCTTAATTTAACATTAGCCGTAGCATACAAAATGGCACAAATTTAGAAACATTTAATAACCTCAGCTGAATTTTGTAATTAATTATTTTATTGCAATGTATATGCATATTACTAGTGTATATTACAATATGTAGCATTGTTTTTTTTAGTTCAATCCTTTTTTAACCCCCTCCCCATATTTGTGAAGTTTGAGGGAAGGGGTTGAGCAACCTCTTTTAGTTGAAATAGGAAGCTAAAATTCTTCCAGTATATTACTGTACACAAGTCTAAAAATATTGAGTTGTGTCCTGTTATGTAGGAGAAACTTTTTTTATAAGTATTTTTGAACCACTGTAATGTATATATATAAATGCGTGTGTGTGTGTTACAACTACCATAGTTTACAGATTATCTTACTTTTTTTATTTATACATGGAAAGTCAATTTTTTTTATGTAAAAGAAACTGTTCAAAGACGAATTGATGTGAAAAGCAACTAGTGGTATGTTATTAGAGTTATAAGTAAAATTGAAGAGAAAAAAAGTACAATCGGGAGCTTCTTACTAACCTCAGTTAATTATAAACGAAGCAATAGCGAAGTGTAATCCTCTTAAAGAGAGGGATGATAAAATGAGATTCCTGGAAGAGATGGACAGTGAAGAAATTTTATTTCCAAAGGGCACGTTTCATTAATTTTCCTCAGGAGTTAAAATGTTAATGATGATTAAGGTGATTATATTTCCTTACTAAACAGTAAATTGAAAGTGATTTGCTTTAGAGAATTAGTCAAAGGTTTAGGAACCATTAAATTTAATTTAGTCCTTTTAGTTAAAAAAATGTACTCTCAATTTTCATTTGCTCAACATTAACTTTTGTACTGCGCAATTTATTTTTATTTTTGTTTTAATCCATTATTTCCTTTTTTATAAGTTTATTTAGAAAATGCTGAGTACATGTCAATTTTCGGGAGTGGGGGGTCATAGAACCAAAGTTTCAAAGAACCAAATCATGACCAACAGCGATCCATGACTTTGTAATGTTGTGTTTCCCTGATTTATAAAGTGTTTGCCGTCAAAAGTCAAAGATATCATTGTTTAAAAAGTTTTTACTGAGTAGAAATTAACGAAGTTGGTTTCAAAATATCTTTGCCTGTTAGAGGCAACAGCATAATTTTCAGAAATTAATTTAACCGACTAAAAGTGAACGAAAGCCCTTTCAAAAAACCATCAACGACTAAAATTAGCAAAATTGGCTTTGAAAATTTTTTTCGCAAGTCAATGAAAGTACAGCACAAGGTTTTAGCTGTCAAGAATCAATGCAATTAGCTTTTGAAAAATCTTAACTACCTAAAAAACAATTCATTGCCATCTCTCTCTAAAACCTTTACTCTTTATTTTCATCCTTTTTCTATAGTTGATTTAATCAAGTCTACCCTAAGTATTGTTATTTTAGAAAGTTTATCTTCTCGTAAATTTGAGATAGCTGATATTTACAACAAAACATCAGTTATTTTCTATACTTGTGTATAGTGCGAAAGCAGAGGCATCCATACTTGAAAAGCAATAACAGAAACGATGTCCCTTTAAAATACTTGATAATGCCCTTATTTCTAAAACCAATATCCTAAACTCTTTTAGTCAATTATGTCATAAAGACACGAAGAATTGTTGTTTTGTAGAGGCTGGAACTTATAGTTCAATTCTGTTTTTAATGAGACCGACTTCTCGGAAAATAATGTTTCTGATATTTATTTTAGCTGAGATAGATGATATTTACAGAAAATTATCAGTTATTTTCCATACTTGTGTATAGTGCGAAAGCAGAGGCATCCATACTTCAAAAGCAATAACAGAAACAATGTCATTTAAAAATACTCGATAATGTCCTTATTTCTAAAATCAATATCCTAAACTTTTTTAGTCAATTATGTTATAAAGACACGAATAATTGTTGTTTTGTAGAGGCTGGAACTTAGTTCAATGCTGTTTTTAATGAGACCGATTTCTCGGAAAATAATATTTCTGCAATTTGTTTTGGCTGAGATAGCTGATATTTACAACAAATTATCAGTTATTTTCTATACTGGTGTATAGTGCGAAAGCAGAGGGCATCTATACTTCAAAAGCAATAACAGAAACAATGTCCCTTTAAAATACTCGATAATGCCCTTATTTCTAAAAAAAATATCCTAAACTCTTTTAGTCAATTATGTTATAAAGATACGAAGAATTGTTGTTTTGTAGAAGCTTCAACTTTTATATATAGTTCAATGCTGCCTTTAATGAGACCGACTTCTCGGAAAATAATGTTTCTGCTATTTATTTTAGCTGAGTGCCCTATCTTTTATGCTTTTATCTGAGTAAAGAACTTACTAGTGACAAATATTCCTTCACATACTTCTTTTGTTTTTGGTTAGGATTCTGAGAAGTGATGTAAATAGAAGAGTGTATGCCAGAGTCCATATTTATTTTTGTTTTGCGAGTACTTTAATGTGGAATGAAGAACAGAACGGAATAATTCTTATGTATGTATCGATGCTTTGCATTGCTTCATATCATTGTTTTGATTCTTACTACAAACCTTAGCCTTTTAAAAAGAAAAAGTAATAATACTAAAATATTTTGTAGAAAAATCATTGCAAAGCGAGACCTCTTTCTAAAAGAAAACACATTAAAAATATACTATCTTAAAAATTTACTTTCTTAATTTCGGATTAACTTCTTTCAGAATTGAAAATTCTCCACTTGCTTTTAGAGATTTGTTCCTAACCCTATTTTAGGAATTAAAATTGAAGAAAAAGCTGAGCATAAAAACTAATTAATTATTGACCACTTTTAGATTCGGAATCTTTTTATCCTTTGTTTTTTTTTTTTTTTTTAACAAAAAAACTAGCGGATTTTTAAAACCATTTAAAAAATAAATTTCTTTTTATCGTGCCTTTCAAGTACTATAATCATCATAATTTTTCACCACCTCCTTTAAAATTATCTTTATCTTTACGCCTTAGGGAAACCAAACATCAACGTCGCCACTTTTAAGAAAAAAAAAATGTTCCTCTTTACTCACTTACAAAAAACAAACCATCCTTTTATTTAGAATCCTATTAAAAAAGTAATAATAAAGAGATTTAAAAAATCATTTCTTTTCGTTTAAAATTAAATTTTTTCATTGCTACTTTTGCAACACAAAAATACGGACATCAACCATATTTTAAGGTCAAAACTGTATTCCTTTACTACATATCACGTAAGCTGTGTTGCAGTAGTTTAATGCCGTCATGAGACTTTTTACACTTTCGAATTTCTTTTCTCATCACTTTTAAATACCAGAATTTCACTTCACTATTAATACCATAATTTCACTTTACTGATCTCTTTAAATAGTTCAGTGTCAGCAATTAACGCGCAATCAAATCATCGTCAAAATTTATAATTTTCAATTCTCAAGTTCCTCATAGTTGTCATCATCATGGTTTCAACAGCCCGTTATGGACTATGGCCTTCTTTCAAAGAGCCAGCCAGGCTGTTCCTTGGTCGTGCACCTCCAATTTTTGATCTTAAAAGCACTAAAAACTGAGTACAAACAGTCAACACATCTCTTTTTCGATATATTGCCGTGTGCAGGTAAAGGACAGTAAATGCAAATTTTTTCATTGTTCATTTTTTTTTTTTTTTTGCATTTTTGCATTTTTGTCATCTATTGCACATTATCTTTACTGTACAAGTTCATTTATTTGGTTTCCGCTGAAAAAAAAAGCGTGAAAAAAAACGTCTAATTATATCATTTTCCTATTGTTAGTATTGAATCCAACACACGTTTCTTCAAATATCTTTAAAACACATTTCGGCAGGTACTGCCGTTTACCTGCACACAACAGTATACCCCTTGGTCGTTGTCCAAAAGCGGCCGCATTGACAACTTACTGTCAAAAAGCAGCTCTATCTCCTTCACTCGTAGCAGTAATTGAACTTAATCTGCTGTGGACAGGTAAACGGCAGCATCTGCGGAAGTAAGTTTTCGAGATAGGTTGGGACTAGCGGCACAGGATTATACATACAACGTAGTACTAACCAACCCCCCCCCCTTTTTAAATTTACGTTAACCTACCCGTAAGGTATACAATACGGTTGTTGAAATATAAACACATGTAACGTAAAGCAACAACGTTTAAAAAGCACAAATTCGCAGATTACTGCAGACGTATGTTTCGGCGTTTCAGGGAACGCTTTTTTCATAAGCTCACTACGTTTTGCATTGAAAAAGGCGTTCCCTGAAACGCCGAAACATATGTCTGCAGTAATCTGCGGGTTTGTGCTTTTTAGACGTTGTTACTTTACGTTACTTTACTGTTCAGCACAAAGGTATTTATTTATCTTATAAACACAAGGTTTAGTGCATTATTTCAGTGTTAAAATCGTGCGGAAATAACTGAATTGAAAAACTCACTCGGCTAAACTGCCAGTAATCGACTATTTTTTGGAAATTTCTGCAAGTTCTATCAAGTTTTCCTGATAAAAGGCGAAGGATCGGGTGGAGAGGGAAGAAATGATCCAGTTCTGCTTATGCTGTACATCTGTGTACGAACAGTGCGTAGAAGCAGGCCCGCGCCAAGCCTGACCGGCGCCGTCGTGCAAATGTTTTTTTAGCGCCTTTATGCAATGGCGTCCGGCAAAAATATTGTTAACACTTGGAATGAGGGTTTGTAGACACATACGACGTAGAAAATAATGCGTTTGGCATTTAATTTATTAAAAAACAATGTGTAAAAATGTGTATTTAATTGTGGATTACAGTGTAAGTTATTACTTCATATCTCGAAGTTATTTCGATTTCAGTAGCTCCTCTGCTAGCTAAAGCGTTTTGGAAAAAGAAAATATTTTAAATATCTCTCAAATCACTAATTGACGAATAATTAATCCAGCTTTCAGGAGTGTTAAAACTTAACAACAGGGTACTCATCATTCTTCTAAATTGAAGTATAGAGGATATCCCGCTTTAAAATCTGAAACTGAAGTCTGTTCCGGTAAAACCAACAATTCTAAAATATTTAAGGCATTGAATATGATATCTAAAACAAATACATCGTTCAAAGCTCTTTTTTGACACACAAATAGTTAAAGAAAAAGGAGGAGGCTCGAGTAATTATGGTTAAATCATTACTTTTTGGAATAAAAAGTTACCCAAAATTGTTGTCAACAATATACAAACATTACGCACAAGTAAAATATATGCAAATGAGCTTTCAGTAGTTTTTAAGTATGATACCATGAAATAATCGAATTACCACGAACAATGATTACAAATCCCAAAAAGACACATACAGTGAAACCTGTGTAATTTGACCACTTGTGGTGCACTACTTTAGTGGTTAACTTATAGAGGTTGAATTATATGATAAGATCTAATTCTGTGCCTGAAAATAGCGGCCACCTTAGACAGGTAGTCAACTAACAAGGGTGGTCCACTTTACAGGCTTTACTGTATTACACTAATTACAATACAACATATTCACCTCAAGATCCAAAATGGGGAATAGAAAATTTCTTGCGCCTCATATACTCAGATTTGTGTACTACCGACATACCGAAATAGCAATCATGGCTCCACATTAGGAAGAAAAAATGCTAATGCATGCATTAATTAGCATCACGTGTTTTCAGTGTAAAAGATTACACTTTTGAATAGCATATTTAGACACAAAAAGGCAATAATTTTTCCTTCAGATAGGCAACGGGAATATTGCTTGTAATTTCACCGCATGAGCAGTGTAATTTCACCGCCACCATTGCATATAATCAAGGCATGATGAACGCTCGGTCCGACAGATCCATGGAATGGGCACCACAATTTTAAGGGCACCAAAATTGGGTAAATGTCTTTATTTCTTCCCGTTTTGGAAAACCCATATGAAAAATGTGCAGATTTTTTTGTGGGTCACCAAATTTTGCCCGGGCCTGGTCATCACTTTGGCTTGACCGGGACCTGGATATATTGAAAAGTTAAATTTTTTTTTTTGATGCAGAGAATCCCCCCATTTGGAGCAGTTTTGATTGGCTGAGCTCAGCGCTTTTTTGACTCTGTCGCTGTCGTGCATCGCACGACCGCGCACATAGGGACGGCGCGGCCCTGCGTAGAAGCGACCAAAAAGCAAAGAATAGCGACTTATCAGTGCCCCTAATGGTTTGCTCCTTTCCAATGAAGTAAATATGTAATTTTTGATATTGTTTATGAGTTTAACAAATGTGGTTTAATATGTTTTAACTGTGAAAGTAAATAACTTTTCAAATATTTTTCAGATTGATAGTCTTTTTTTCGTGTTTTTTTTTCAGACTTGGTGTTATTAGAGGGTCATCTTACTAATAAGGCCAATTTTCCATTTTTTTGTTAAATCAGCTGCCAAACTGAATATAACCTAAATTTTCACATTGAGTATTTTTTAATATGACTCAGTTGAGGAATGTTGAAAGATTTGAACCAATTAAACCGTATATGAACGTGATAATTAGGCCGTGAACCTTAGGTAAGCATATTTGAAGCACTTACGTTACTTATTAATTCTTTTCTTGTTATATTTTTGTGCTCCAGTGGTCAATTACTAGACAAACTGCAGTGCTATACTGAAACTACAATATGCTTTTTTTTGTTTCAAGAAATATTTCATGCATGGAATACACTCGGTTATAATGAGTTCTACCTTCTTTCTACTTTAAGTTCTTTATCCATCTATTTCTTCGCACTTAGAACGAACATAAGGATGCGAAAATCTCAGATTTTATATTAAGCGGAGGTTCTTTCTTGAAAGTTCACTTGTTTACAAAAAAAATAAAAAAATATTGGTAATAAAAATTTTCAAGGCGTTTATCTATTTTTTTAGCTAAAAAACATGAATAAAAAAGTTTTCTTCTCTTCCCCTCCCCTCTCTCATAAAGTATTTTTTCTTCATCAGCTGATGGTATTGCTGTCGTTTCTACGGTTACATTTGGAAATAGAAATATAAAATGTGGTGAAAAAGGGTGTGAAGAACACCATTAGCTAGATCAATTACTGGCATAAAATGAGGCAGATGATAGAACAAGAAGTTTAGCTGAGAACTGAGACGGGATTTTGATAGAGGTGACTCACTTGAATGGTAGGGACGGAGACTGATTTAAGTGAACTTCTGAAACTCTTCATAATTGATGATATTTGTGCGATTGAAGATAAAATATTCATTCCTTTTAAGTTTTCGTGTGGACTGTTTTTTTTTTTTTTGGCAACGTTATTGCTGTAACTTAGTGTTATTTGTCTTTTATTCATTTATTTGAAGCATGGTGGACTATTCGATCTTCAAAACCATGAAAGTCAAAGAGTAATAAGTTACCACTCAACACTCAAGCTTAGATCTTGTTTTACATACGGGTCTATTTGTTCGTTTTGAAAACTATTAATGTAATTTTAAATACAGTGCAGAGTGAAATTTTTTTTCAGTTTTTGTTATGTATTGTTAAACTTTTGAATAGCCAACAATTAATATGCCTAAGTGTAGTCATTCTTCACGTGATGAAATTCTATGTGTCCGTTGTTAGACATTTTTGATTTTAAAAACTCAGTTGTCATATTATAAATTTATGCTACATGGTCAAATTAAAAGTGTTCATTCAGTTACACATTTCCGAAATATATCCAGATTCAAAAAAAAGAAAAAAAAAAGAGAAATATCTCATTTTTTAAACTATTATATGCAATGCGCAACTGTTACTGTAACGGTGTGCGGCTATATTTTCTGCCATTAATTAGATAGTATTGCTGACGCAATGTTTGCATGCATAAAAGGACAGTTTAAAGAATCAATTTCTAAAAGTAATTACTCTATGAATAAAATTTTTTATGTATGTTTTGCTTAGCGATTGATTAAACACGGAATCATTTGTTTAGTAAAGTTTTTAAACATTTTCAGTTTCAGAAAACTTTTCGAAGATACATTACAAAATATAGCTAACACTTCCAATACAGATTTGAATAATCTAACCAAGTTCACCATAACGGCGTATAACTGCACAGTATTAATGTAAGCAGATAGTATTGTTGCAGGAATGCATGCCTATTTTAATTGGCTAATTAAAATATTACACACAAAAAATACGTAATAAAAATGCTCCTAGAGTAAAACATTTTGTTTTTGTAGTATTATATTTTAGAAGTATTTGAAATATTTTACTATTACTTTAAACAATGGTACGTATTAAACAGTTTGATTGTGAAGAATATTTTAATCAGTATTTCAGAATTAGCAGTATTATTAGTATGAGTATTTTTTCAGAATTTTCAGTAGAACAATAGTTAGAAAGTATGCCTGTTTTAACTTAGTCCCTACCTGTACGAGACACTAAACAATACCTACAAAAAACGTAAAAAGAATGTGTCAGTGCTGCGCAGTATTTTCATGTTAGTAGATAACACTAAAAGTAGATGATGACAAAATAATACTTAACTGATTTTTTTTTTTCATATTTTGTGAAGTATTCATATCTTTTTTGTACAATCCAATAGAAAGAATGTCTAAGCAGTAAGAAGCTCAGTTCTGTAAATACATATTTCCTTTTTGAATTACATATATTAACTGAAGCAGAAAACCAATATTTTTATGTCACGTTACATTACGTTAGTTTTTTGCTTTTTAATCTCGTGAGAGCAATTTTTAAACCTCTTTGGTTTTTTCTTGAGCACTCTTGTCGCACATATATTAAAATTCAGTGTTTTCTAATGTTTGCTCTGCGCTTGAAATTTTTATTACAGTTTAAGACTTTATCATGCATGTACTTAAAATATTTCTTTATGTTTTTTTTTTCTTTTGTCTGTGTGCTGGGAAGTGTGTAAACAATTATCTCGCTCTTATATAAACTGGAAATACACAAAAGTAGTTACCTAGCAATTACTTAAATCGGAGAACGTAATTTTTAATTCGCATCAAAGAGGTTTTCAAAAGCGGGTATTTCTGTTTTAAGAGTGATAATTAAAGTGATGATGGGTAAATCCCACAGAAGAAATTTAAAGAGAAACTCTTTAGAAAATACTTCGTTAACCTAGTTAATTTTTGTTATTACTGTCCCTATTATTTTAAAATATTAAGTAGGTACAATCATGTTTACAGAACATATTTTTCACAGGTTTTATGTACTATAACTTTTTTTCTCTCGAAGGAACACATGCATACAAAAAAATTATATAGTATTGTAACCTGCTTGAGCCCTAGAGGGACGTCGATGTGTTACATTAATTTTGTGTTAATATTTGTTACTTCCTTTTACAAAAAAGGAAGTATTGTATTCACGAAAAAATTTTCACTTAAAAAATCGACCTTAATTTTCATTTTTCTTACCCTTGAATGAATGTTGAGTTTTTTTCGACCCGACCACACGTGGATATATGCTAGGAACGTACAGACATCCGAAATATCCATTTTGACGACCGCCAAGTTAATTACAATGAGTTTTCTCGTGAAGTCCGTATGTACGTATGTATGTGCGTATGTATCTCGCATAACTCAAAAACGGTATGGCCTAGAAAGTTGAAATTTGGTACGTAGACTCCTAGTGGAGTCTCGTCTCACCTTCTCTTTTGGTTGCATTCGGATGTTCCTAAGGGGGTCTTTTGCCCCTTTTTTGGGGGAAATCATTGTTAATTTCGATGCAAATTCAAGTGGTGTTGTCGGACACTTGGCGATATATCGCCAGTCATTTGGTCGCCAAATTTTGTCGCCAACTTGGCGACATATTTGGCGATTTTTAATTATTTTTTTTTTAATCTGGTTTCAATTTGGCCACTGTTGGTGACATTTAGAGAGTAAACTATTGAATCACATTAAAATTACCAATAATGGGAAAATGTCATTAAATTGGAGTAAAATGAAGTCATGTGAGGCACACATCAGCTCGCTTTTTCTCTCCATAAGAAACACATAAAGGTTTTAAAAGTTATAAAGTATTTAACCTGTTTGAGCCCATGAGGGACATCGATGTGTTATATTAATTTTGTGTTAACATTTGTAAACTTTTTAAACGAAGATATGTAAACTTGTTACTTTTACACTATGTCACTAAAGTAATTACTAATTGAAAGTTAAGGCATTAACATTTAAGTGTGTTTTGAGTAAATGTTGTTATTTTTCTTTGCGAACATCTTAGCAGTGAGCTGAGCACGTGAGCTTTCTGCAGGCAAAACTTAAAAAAAAAAAAAAAAAAAAAAAAAAAAGTTGCTATTTTACAGATTATTGTTTGTAAGATGTGAAAGTACAAGGAAGCAAAGTTCAAATCTGAAAGCAGTAGTTAACTTCATGGATTTTATAAGAATGCTAATGTCAACCTTTTGCACATGACTTATTTTTTGATTATGTTTTGATATAATGCTCTAAAGGAACTGTGTAAATCGTAAATAAAATATTTATCAAACAAAGATTGGTCACAATTTTACGCAAAAAAAGTACAATCAGGAGTTTCTTTCGTATTTTTGAAGCAACACTTATGTAGTAGCCTTTCTTTATCACAACTGTAGACTTGAGAAGTCAGCGAAGAAATGTAGATTTGTGAATTCTCACTGCGTTAGAACTTTGAAAGATTACTTCAGCAGATGTGAAACTTTTATGAATTTTCAACCTTGATTTGTACACATTTTTCGACTAAATTGGAATGCACTGGTTTGACTAATATTATGGTCACACTCGCTTAGTTATGGGCATACTAAAAACTAGTAATGGTCTTACTGGCTCCATTCATTTTTTTCATCGTCACTTCTAAATAACAATTTGAAGTAAGAATCGCCAAAAAATTGGTCAGGTGTGCCCATAATTGAAATATTTAATTTTACTTGACTAGTTACGGACACATCAGCTTAAATGAATTTTAATCAATGACAAAAGTATGCCTATATTATAGAAAAAATAGCTTGGGAATGTGTACGTACCAATGAAACAGCGATTAGATAAGAAACTTAAATGGAAAGAAAATTTCCTCTTTTTTTTAAAAAAACATTTTTCCAAGCATAGATAACACATACGTTTGGAAAAGTATTGTGAGAGTGTTCTTGAAACATGCTATTTTGAGAATTTATTCATGGTGATCCTTGAATATGAATTAAACTTGATATTGACAATGTAAGACAACTATGTTTTTTACTGGTTGGATGCACTATAACTAGTCATTTACCCCATCTAAAATTTCAGAGTCAAGAATTCATTGAGGAATTAAATATTGTAAGATTCTCAGTGTGAAAAGAGGGCCGGAATGTTCCTAATTTCTGGCATAGTCACCCGCCTTGGACAACACTGGATGAGCAGCAGTACTTAATAACCGAAATTAGCGACTTGTGCGTAGAATCAGGCAAGCCACCCTGCCCACGGTTAATAGACAAGCCATTCTGAGCAAAATAACCACCAGAATCAACGTGGGACATCAGACAGGCATATCCGTCAAACCAGGACAGCAAGATTTTGCTTTAATGGGCAATTGCAGCAGAAGCCAGACTCGAATGCCATCAAAGCCAGCACGACATCTCTTGTATCGCGTCTTCTGTGCTCGTGGAAAACCGTAATTTCAATGGAGCCACGATTTCAGTTGATAAGAGCTGACGGTATGGTTTGCGTGTGACGCTTTTAAAATTTTAACCATTTCGAAAAATCACAATATATAAACTATTAAATAATCCACTAAATGTAAGACGACTGAAAAAAGAAATTCAAATTGCATAAGTAATTAAACATATGATGGGAAAAATTGAGTTACATAGAGTGTGACTATCATTTCATTAAAACTAGAAATAACAGCTTCAAATAGCACAACTTGCAGATTAATGCTAACACGTGTTTCGGCGTTACCAGCAACGTCTTTTTCAATGCAAAATTAATGAGCTTACGGATGAAAAGGCATCCGACAAAAGCTGATTTTGTCGGATTTCGTTTCATCCATAAGCTCATTTCTCTTGCATTGAAAAAATTAGAAATTACACCAGAACTAATAAGTAATGCAAGTAACGAATAAATATCTTTGTGCTTGAAAATTAAATGAATGATGTTCCAATGTTTTGATGCACAAAAATTGCACATTACCGCAAAACCATGATTGTAACTTGCAATTTTTGTGCATCAAAACGTTGGTACATCATTCATTTAGGTCAGTGGTTCCCAACCTTTTTCACGTCACGACCCCCTTTTCACCAACTAAACAAACCACGACCCTCTATGTATCCCCCCATACATAGATTATGTGTCTGTGTGTGCGTCTGTGAGTGTATCTTGTGTATGCTCACATAGCACATATTTTGTTCATAATGACTCCAGGTGCTTGAGGTATTTTATTTGTCTATGTGCGTATTTGTGAGTGTATCGTGCATTTGCGCACAATGCACATATTTTGCATAATGACTCAAGCTGCTTGAGGTATTTTATTTAAGCTTAATCTTTTTTTTCTACAAAAATTGCAGAAATAAAAAAACTACAGTCTCGATAATGTTAAACGTACATTTTGGCATTGAAAAATTTTTGCTTCCTAGCAGAGTCGAATGCAGAATTTCGTTTTCGGAGGAGTTGAGGTCATAAAAATCTTATATAGTCTTAGCGTCGCCAACTTTTATTGAAACGAATGAATGCATTTTCTTTTAACGGGGCTGTCGCGAATTCAAAAAAGTGGGAGGAGGGCATTTGGAAGACCCTTAATTTTTATCAAACGTATATATAGCGAGAGAGAGCCCAGATTTATTTTGGAAGAGGAGGGGTGGGGAGACGCTATTGCTATCGTATGAGCAGTCAAATTAAGAGAATTTCATAATATAAGCGGATAAAGAAAATTAAGAATATGAATATGCAGTCGCAAGTGTAACATTGGCGATGATCCTCCTCCTGAAATTGTTCGAAATTGTAGTTCTAAAATTGTAGTTTACATGATCCTTGGTGATGTTCGGAGGATGAGAGGTTCAGGGACTTTTATAAATGGTTCAAGCTCGGAGACTGTATTTAAAATTTTACGAAGGTGAAGTCCTAAAAATGAAGTTTTAGACAATTTTTAGCAATGGGGAGAGGAAGATGGATCGCGAATGCATTCAAATTTTTCGAAAATGAAAATGATATGTCCTAAATAAGAGGGGTTCGGGCGACCTTTCCCCTAGAAAATTTTGAATTTGAAGTTCAAATAACGCAATTATAGGCCGTCTTTGAAAACGTTAGGATAAAGGTTTGGGTTTGGGGTATCTCCCACTCCCCCGAAATTTTTTAGGAATTAAAACTACTAAAAAAAAAGGCGAGTTTTAATGATGTGAGAGGAGAGAGGATTTCGGGTACTCCCAAGGACATTTTTCAAAATTTAAGTCCAAAACACAGAATAGTAGGTTATCTTTGACAAGGGTAAATATTCGGAGATCCTCACCCAGAATATTTTTAAAATGTATGCTCTAAAAACTTATTTTTTTTATGAAAATTAATTATGTAATGGGGGACAGCAGGCATTCCCTTGGAATTTTTTTCGAAATTAAAAACCTAAAAACCCATTTCTTGGCTATTTTTGATGAAGTTAGGGGACAGGATGAGGTACGGGGCTTTTCCCTGGAATATTTCCAGAACTAAGTCTTAACAATCCAACTACAGGACATCTTTCTGGATAAGGGTTGGGTGTAGAGAATATCTCACATAAATTATTCGAAATTAAAATTCCAAAAAGAAAATTTTAGACGATTTTCGACGATGTTAGAGGGCGGGAATTCAGGACTCTTTCGCGGATTTTTTTAGAGATTGAAGTCCCAAAACCAAAGCTTAAGATAATCTTAGAGGACGTAAGGAATTCAGGTACTCTAGCATGAGAGTGTGAGGAGTGGAGTTGCTGGAACCACATAGCCCTTTTCCTGGATTCGCCATTTCGTTCAAGAATTGATGCTACTCGAAAATGATGTTATTTCCTCCCTATGCATTTGATTTTTTCGACTATGCAATGATACATTTTTAAATGGAGGAATAATGTCTCAACCCCCTAAGAAATGCGATCACAGGTTGGGAACCCCTGATTTAGATAATGCAAGTGTTCCAAATAGGCTAACCTAAGGTTCAGGTATCTCGCTCATTTATGATTCAGTTAGATCTAATCTTTGTGCATTCATCAACTGACTCATAAAAAATATGTATAAAATATTCCATGCGAAAATTTAAGGTAACATTATGTTTGGCAGCAGGTTAAAAGAAAAATGGCAAATTGGCCTTATTTGAAACAGGGAGTCCCTAATAACGTTTACTCTGGGGGAAAAAAAAAACCACGGAAAAAGAATATCAAAATAAAAGTGAAAAATTATTTACTGTCAATATAAAACTATAATACTACGGTTAATAAACTCAAAATCATTATCAAAAATTTCGTATTTGCTTGCATGGGAGGGAGCAAACAATTCGGGGCACTGAGAGGACATTATGTTTTTTTTTTGGTGACACCTGAGCACAATTTATGCACAGCATATGCAAAAACGGATCATGTCCTCGAATCAACCCTTCAGTGTCTTAATAAGGACACCGGAGTGCTTATAATCTCAATCATTGCCTTATTGGGGCTACAGTCTACTTATCTTAAGTTATCAAATCGCAAAAAAAAAAAAAAAAAGGTGCTACACAGCGATTTCTCATTTATGTAGTTGACGAATTCAAAAAAAAAAAAGATTTTCTAGAGCAATTTTCAAATTTTTATACTAGTAAACTACAATAAACGATGGAAAAACTAAAAGACTGAAAAAAAAAAAAAAAAAAACATCATACAATTTTGACAAGACACCATTTTTAATAACGGTTGCTACTCTTTTGCCTCTCGATAACGAATTGCTTGTTGATAATGTTTAATCATTATTTAGGCTTTGTGATGACTATGAAATCACGATTAAGCAAATATTTGCTATTCTACATTAAAAAATGATAGGATAGCCTTAATGGTCTATATTTTATTTGTGTGCTATTTAATTTCATATAAGGTGCTAGAAAATCATCCGTCAAGGTATGACGGGTGAAAACTGCTCCTACATTTGAGCGTAGCAATTGCCTGTTTGGTGATATTTTGATGGTTCAAATTTTAACTTCAATGGATTAACCCTAAACTCCAGTAGATAGCGTTAATTGCTGACCACTTTTTCGTTTCTTCGTTCACCTGAAATAACAGTCGTAATAGTAAAATAGTTAAGATACCAGATCCAGTTCAGCCTCGTCAAAATAAAGTATTTCCCTGCATGTCAAACATTACCAAAAAATTTATCAATTTGTCTTGCCGTGGAGCGAGAGTCATTGTTGATGACGTCAGGAGAGTTACTCAATCATTCGCTATTATATATATGAGGATTGATGTGAATGCTTGGGGAAACAAATTTATTTCTCCGTAACTTATGAGAATATTTAAGCGAAATTCTAGTGAAGCTTCACTGAACATTGTGTTTACTGTTACATTGTGAAAACATTTTGGTTTATTCATTCTGTTGCTCCTAAAGCTTGACTAAAATTTTTGTTACGCGGTGCATGCAATGCAAATATTTTTATTACGTACATTATATTAATTTTTTATTGATTTTTTTGCTAAGTGTTTACCGTTTGCGGTGCTTAAATGTCCAATGTAAGAAGAATTTTCTTAAAATTAATTTCATAAAAAGTCAGTTTAACAAAAAAAAAAAAAAAAAGGTTTGGCTTCATTTAAACTACGAAAAACAAAGAAAGAGGAGAACAAACTCGCCATTATATTCTCTGTTCATTGAGCTGTAAAGCTTGCTAGTTTTTCGCATTTTCAAATTCCTGCTCAGTAAAATTTAAAGAATAAAGTCGACAAATTTGAATTTGGTAACCAAACATTCTTTCTTATCTCAAATTTTTTTTATTTTCATATATTGACTGATTTTCGCTAAAAATGATCATATTAATTCTAGAAGATAAACAAAATTTCATTGAAAAATGATCTGCCCACACATATTCTATTTTTCAAATTTTTATACCTGAAGAAATGGCTTTTAAAATTTTAAACGTACTTCTGAACAAAGTTTCCGCTATTTACCCTCAAATTAAAGCTAAAATTAAGACGTGTCGCAAATACTCGATTAATGAAATACATTTGCGAATATAATTTTTTCCCTTTTTTTAATTTTCCAATTTTTATCTTTGTCGCATTTTGACTAAAGAGAATACTACCGAAGCGGAAAACGAGTCATTAGAGAAAACGAAATTAAAAATGTAGAGGAGGAAGATTCATTTTGAAACTTAGTATTTTTATGCACCGTTTATTTAAATTTTAAAAATTGCGTTTGCGTTTTAGTAATCAAACATGAAAAGCATAGGAAAAAATGTGTTATTACAGATCTTACTTCTAATATATATATATATATATATATATATATATATATATATATATATATATATATATATATATATATATATATATATATATATATATATATATATACACACTACTTTCTTCTAATATATACTATTTTCTATCTCAGTTCGAGATTTTATAAACACCCTGTAGGTCTAGTGACTCTGATAACAGTTCGATTTTACTAAACTTGTTGTCGTAAGTGCGACTCTTGATTGGGTTCTGTATCACAATATTTTTATGAAAGTTCAAACGAATTTAGTTACATCATGCAAGATACTTTTTGGTTTGTAAAACATATAGGGTGACTCAAGGAATTGAATATAAACGTTAAGAAAAACAAGGAAAAAAAAACAAAATTAAATCGGATTAGCATAATGGTTGAATAACGTGAACCTCAACCTGACAAATTAGAGACGATTATACCGTCCTTCTAACTGTTCAGTTTGGATTTTTATCAGGATTTATTGGTTCCTGAAATATTCTAATCGCCAGGGTAACTCGTACTTAACACTAGACTTGGTTTAACTGGTTGGGAGTGGCACTGAAGGCAGCTTTGTTTTTTGATCCCTACCAAGAACCGAGCAGCATCTAATTCAGTCCCCCAGACTCATTGATTATGAATAAGAACTTAAAGGACTTTATGACGACAGCAGATTTTTTAAGTTCACCTGTCACCGACAGCATACATGGTGCATCTTCGACCGACAGGCATGTGACCCGTGACGATTTACGTAGGTCAGTCAGAAAGTTAGTTGCACTACTTCGTAAATATGTTCTGTCTAAGACAATTTTGATGAAACTCTGTGGAAACACTTCGCACATGTATCTTTATCGTATGACAGCTTCCCCAAGGCAAATTTAATTTTTCTGATAATCAGTCGCAAACATGTCTCGGCAGCTGCAAGTGGCGTCCAAATTGGAAACTCGGGCAGTGATTTGATTTTGTGGGCAAAAAGGTGCAACTGCACTTAGAGAGAGAAATTTATGGGCAGTAGCATTAAGTGTATGGTGAAAATACAATGTCATGTCAAGCTATCGTGAAATGGGGCAACCTGTTTAAGAATGGGCGCACAGATATTGCCAACGTTGCGCGCGAGGGAAGTCCAAGTTCATGTGGGAAGTGTGGGATCACCGTCCCTAGCCGCCTAAACCTTTCACCCCCTGACTTCGATGTTTTTAGTCCCACGAAACAAGAACTTTCAAAGCGACAATACCATTCGGATGACGAAGTGAAAGCTACAACCCAACAATGGATATTGGACATTGGACGGAATTTCTTTGCAGAAGGCATCGAAAAACTTGTACCACGCCTCGAAAAATGCTTAAATAACGAAGGTGGTTATGTTAAAAGATGGATTTTGAATGGGACTTTAAGATAACAATAAAGTTATTGTAAAATTTGAAACTTTTTCTTATTTTTTTGACCTTGCAACTAACTTTCTGCCTGACCCTCGTAGTTACTAGTCCAACGGTTTACCGAACAGGACACCACATCCTCGTGTTATAAATCCACCAACATTACACTAGTGTACTGCCGTGTGCAGGTAAAGGGCAGTAACTGCAAGTTTTTCATTTTTCATTTTTTTGCATTTTCGTCATCTATTGTACGTTATCTTTTTTGTACAAGCTCGGTTATTTGGTGTTCGCTGTAAAAAAAGCGCGAAAACGACGTCTCATTCCAACATATCTGTATTGTTAGTATTGAATCCAAAACGCCTTTCTTCAAATATCTCGATAACTCGTTTCTGCAGATACTGCCGTTTACCTGCACACGGCAGTGTAGTTCATATGACGTGCCGCAAGAATTTCGGTTGCAGATGGAAATTCTCAAGTGAACGAAAATGGTTTGAATTTACGAATGGATCCGCTAATCAGTTTACCAGTACTAGAATGTCTGCTTATCTGTGATGGGTAATAGGTGACTCAGTTATGAACACTTATCGACAAAATGTCTTCACAAAATCTAGTTTTTTTTCTTTATTCTTGTTTTGTAACTTCTGCAGCATCATGCCCTGTCGAGATTTGTGATCGTACATCCACATATCGTTCAGGTTTGTTACAGTATTTTATACTTCCGTTGAAAATCTCTTTCCTTGCTTAAGCAAAGTAAAAAACAAAATATTTTTATTTTCTTTTATCATGATTTCCTTAAATTCTTAACAGATAAAGACATTTTTTTCATCTTCACTTAAAACCATGAACTTGAAATACTATACGGAAATTTTAACTCGTGTGGAATTATTTAAAACACACCTTCAAGTCAAAGTAAGTTAATTAAAATTTGAAACATTACTAGCTGATCGGTGTGAAGCATTTGTGCTACACAGCGATAATTAAATTATCCGCTATTTTTAAGTGTAATTTTTTGATTTTTTTTTTTTTTTTTTGGTTTTTGCCGATAGCAGAAAAAAAATTCAAAGGGAGTCTTACTTATGAATGAATTATTAAGAAATATTCCTCGAGCAGCAATGCTCCTACGGTCAAATAAACGTTTTATTTTTTGATATTGATGCAACAACACTACTGTGGACCAGAATCCAACAATGTATTAGAACAATACATCTTCATGGATATATATGTGCCTATTTTTTAAATATTTTTAAAGCTATGCTGCGATTTTTCAATCAATTATGCCTTGTTTCCTGAGATTAGCAACAGAACTGTTGTTCAAATTTCTGCAATGTGTTTTGATTAAAAACTCATATAAGTTTAGATCAGAATTCTGCTGAGGAAAATTAGTCATTCAAAAGCGCCATTATCTAGCCTATGGGGATTTCAACCCAGACCTTCGCATTATCGGCACGACTCTCCAGTTGAACTACTTGGTTTTCATTTTGGGGATGGTGTATATATAAAAGCAATGCGTAATTAAAAAAAAAAAAAGAAAAAAAGCGATGGCGTCCCAAATGAATTGTTTGTTTCATTTTCGCCGATAGCGGTGCAAATGCTTTAAAATAATGCCTTGTTTATGAAGTTTAAAGAGGTATTGAGAAAGTTATGTCGTACCAACTAAAACACCCTTTGAATATATACTATAAGATACTTCTACACTGTTGTTTTGTGACAGATAGCCTGGCAATTTGGGGTGGGCTGCTTCACTTTTCCAATTGTACCGTAATTTGGTGTGAAGTCCAACTTCCAAACACAAAGAGTAGGCAACCATTCACAACACAAGAACGCATTTACGCAAAGAAAGGACAAGGACAGAAGAGAGAAAATACATCCGTGCCTGAGACGGGATTCGAACTCGAGACCTTCTCTTCGCAGTCAGACTCCTCTGACCACTCGACATGGCGGGTGGTAGATACTTCTACTGTAAACTATGAATAAATTTAAACATTTTACTTTTTTAGTCTTGATATTCGATACTCGTATGTTGAGTAAAAGTTGGTACTAATCAAGTAGGTTTTAATATTTTGCTCAAATTTTTCAAAATACAGTGGGCGCCGCTGAATTGAATCACGTTTGTTTTTATAGTTTAGATTCCATAAAGCGGATGATTCAATAAAGCGGCTAATTCAATAAAGCTGGATTTTATTCTGTTTTTGACATTTTGACTCATTAAAGCGGTTGATTCAATTAACCACTGATTAAATTAACCGGCGTCCACTGTATACAATGCAATTTAAGAAAAGTAAGAAAAAATATAAGAAATAGATTGTTTACTCATTAAATTTGAAAGACAAAGTTCATGAATTTAGTACAAACTTAACGCATGTTAGGAAGAAAAAATTTTTGTCATGTAATGATATAAATAATCGTAAATATCCTCCTCGTTGGTGAAGTAGGCATATTTTATGTTACCTGCAACAAGATTAAAGAGCTTATATTTAACGCACCTGTTATCAAAGAACGAAAGGAAACTGGCCTCCGAAGCTACTGATGTTGTTTAGCGTTCAACTCTCAAGCATGGCAAGTTTCATAAATCTTTGAATAATAACTACGTGCTTCAAAGGTGAGTTAGCTAATAAGGAGCAGGATTAGTTAGAAAATGCCTGGAGGTTTATTTGAAACGACGTAAGTATGCAAAGTGGAGCGTTTTTAAAACACCTTTTTAATAATTTGCTTTGAACAAACAGCTAATTAAAAGGAGGACCAATTTGTGCGCGGACAATTTTAATGTATGCGTAATTAACCCTCATTAAAATGTATCGGAAAGTGACATACTTTTACTGGAATAAAAAGAAATGGCTCGGAAGATTCGTCGCTGTCAAGTTCATTTGAGGTAGTTATTTTCTAAAGGGGGGAGTCAAAGCACTTTTTCTTTTAAATTTTCAACGAATTTAACAAATGAGGGAAAATAACTTTCTTTCCTCCAATTATGGCGTGGGATCAGTTTCAAGTTCAAAAAGGATACGATTAGAATCTTACAAATAAATTTCAGTCGTTAAAGTCTTCTTTTTCTAATTAACTGAGTATATTTTCATGGTTGGGACTTAATTAATCTACCGTTTTGATTATGCATGTGTTTTATTCCTTTCATTACGATTGTTTAGTTTTTAAGTAATTAGAACTGTTTGGTACTTGTCAGAAAAAGGTTAAGACGTGCAATTAATGATTTGGAAGTTCTGAGAAAAATTAAATATAATGTTTGCTATCTTAAAATATTTGAAAATAATAAGAACTAGCTGGTTTCTCATAGAAAATTTTATGTTTTTGATTAAAAATTCTTATACCGTTTTTTCTTTCTTTCGCGAGACCATGATGCATTTTTACTAAAGAAGGATTTATTAATCTTTTTTATCAATTATTCTTATTATTTTCAACTACTCTTTTATTAGATTATCAATATCAAGGTCATTTATTCCCTGAAGGAATTTCTCACATTATAAAAAACGATACCGGTATAACTTTTCCTCTGTAAAATCCAAATGTATAAGTAACGTTTTTTCCTAACAACTGCTTAGCAATTATGCTTTTAAAAATAGATTTTTCGAGACATTATTACAAGAAACTTCAGTTACAGCCTTGCTGTTGATTTTTTTACCATCTAGACAGAGACTAATAATAAGAGTAAACTTAATTTCGCCTAAGTTAAATATTCCGCCCAGGTCAAACTTACTACCAAACGGCACGACCTTGAAGGTCACGGATCTGGAGGAAATTCTAGCTTTAAGTCAACTGTCGCGTTAGATATGAGCCCAGGTAAAGCGGTTTGACTGCACAGGTAGTAGTTTGTCCGCAATGGGGGTCCAAAGTTACTAATTAAACTCCAGAAGAGCAATGGTTTTTTCTTTGAAATAAAGCAATTTTACCCTTTTCTTGCTATTGCATTGCAGTATCACCCAACTGAATACGTTCACAGTATAGAACAAATTCCCTTGCCCCAACATTTTACTAACAAAAGACACGAAAGATGTTAGGAGAGGAAATATTGTGCTAAAGATTCAAATCCCGAGGAAAATGCTATTATAGTTCTGAAGCCAAGCAAGCAAGTTTAGACCCTCCTTGCAGCCTAACTAAAGCCTATACACTTAAACTATTTTACCTAGGCTCATATCTAGTACGAATTGGCCTGAATCCAGAAGTTTATCCAGGTTCGTGACTCTCAAGTTTTTGCTGTCTGAACCAGACTGAGTCCAAAACTCAAGAACTGCAAGGGCATTTTCATTGGTATTTGAAACTTTAACACAGTATTTGCCCTCCCAACACCCTCAGTGTCTCTTCTCAGTACAATTTGGGGGGGGGGGGGGGGAGGGGACATTCTATGTTGTAAATGCATTCAGTTGGCTAATACTGCAATGCAATTGCAAGAAAAGGTTAAAAAATGCTTAATTTCAAATGAAAAACCATAGATTTTCTGAACTTAACTAGCAATTTTGGAACCGCCGTTGCAGTCGTACTAGGGCCTCTGCAGTCAAACCGCTTTACCTGGATTCATATCTTGTGTAAACTGACCTAAATCCAGAATTTCGTCCAGATCTGGGGACGTGCCGTTTGGTAATTAGATTCGCTGCTGAAACATAGTAAGATCAGATCACACCACCAGTGGCAACAAATTATATCAGAGCGACCTAAAAGTTAAGTAGTATTTTGTCAAACATTTAACAAATTTTTATTTTTTAACAACTATGTAATTACCGTCCTTATCAGCAATCTTTTGCATCTAGTGTGCCAAATTTCAATTCCAGATTAGTAAAAATAAGCTCGTTTTGGAGCAAAATATCTGGATATAACATTCAAAGTTCGAATAGTGCTTTGAATTGTGATTGGAATAAACGGAATGCTATGTCAGGTAAGAAAGGTGAGTGAGGAAGCCCGCCACAAGTCATTAGTCTTTCACATGGTTTGTTATGGCGAACCTTGCCTTGCTCAATCATATTTTAGAACAACGCTTTTTTTTTCAGTCTCACTGTCGCTGAACTTCACTGGACACTGAACCATCAGATTTTTCCTTTATTCTGGGTGCTACGAGAAAAATAATTAAAATGTAGCTGGTATCCAAATTACCATCTCCAGAGAGTTTCCTGCAAACCAATTTATTTTTATTGATTCAATTAAGTACATTCGCGTGCTAGCTAGCAAAAGGTTGCTGATAACGAAGGCAATTGTTAGGTTGATTTATAATAAAAAATAATGCTTAAAATGTATTTAGAAAAAAGCGACTTAACATTCCGGTCTCCCTGTCACGATGTCACTTATGATGTTGTGAAGTAACTTACTGGATATGATTTGCTTCGTACTTGTTGTCTGTTTTCCATTCGAACTCGATGATGTCTTCCTTTCGAACTCGATGATGTCTTCCTTAAAACGTTTCGTATATGCTCTCAATGCCCTGACAACAAAGCATGATTCTTTGGAGTACAACTATGGGATACGTACTTTTTACTGATGAAATAAATGATAACCATTGAGGATCTGATGAACACTTGCCGCGGTATTAATTTAATTAAGTGGAAACTGATTGCTTTCTAATCACGATAAGACTTGGATAAAAACTGGGTGAAAGGAACAAGATTTGTATTAAAATCTATTTGTTTTGACTTGTCCGCGCTGCGCAACGGCTGTGGTGAAAATAAACGATATAAGAAGTGCTCACGAGGGGAAAAACAGATACGTCATTGTTGAGGTAAAAAAAAAATCAAATAAATCCTCCAAGATTTTTTTTTCCTATTTCATAGCCAGCAAGTGGAATCTGATTGTTATACAAAAATTATTTCGTCGACGTAACGTAAGCTGGATAATACGAGGTTTCGCAGACCGGTATCGAAGTGCGAAGTAATTTAAATTGTTCTAACAACTTTAAAACATCAAAAAGAATAAATGCTTAAAAACATTGAATTTAAAATGAACTTGAAACTTTTTGAAATGATTTTCATTTTTTAAACTTCCTAACAAGTAATTAAATAAAAAAATATACGGAAGTTGAATGGGAATGATTGCGATATTATCTTTTATTTTTATATTGTCAGAAAAATTAGATCTTGATACACATTCCTTATCTAAAAATTTAATACGTTCAAAATAGAAAACACTAAATATAGAAAGGTCGGGAGGAGTGAAAAAGTGAAGATAAAATTACATTGCTCAAAATGAAAAAAATCTTTATTTTGGAAATTGTAGTAAATAAAGAGAGAACAATGCATTTTGCGATAGAACTTGTATTGAGACATTATTTGTGGCATTATGTAAGAAAATGTAGCTTCCAATAAAAGTGCACTGTTATCACTTTGCTTCATGTATGGAGCAAAGTGATAATGACAACGTTTCTTAAATGAAATATCTTCTATTTGCTTATTGAAACTAATTTTTATTGAATAAATGAATGAATGAAAAAATAAATGAATACATAAGTAAATGAATAAATGAACGCTTATGAATAAATTAGATAATGATGAATGAATGAAAAAAAAACTAAATGAATAAATAAATGCTTATGAATGAATAAATTAGATAATCATGAATAAATAAGTAATTAAATAAATGATGTAATTAATGAGCGAATAAGAGAAAGAATAAATCAATGAATACGTAAATAAATTTTAAAATGAATAAACGAGTAGTTATGTAACTGAGTTAAGGAATGAATAAGTGAATGAAGAATTAGAGGAATATGTAAATGGAATAAAAAATGAATGAATAAATAAATGAAATAAACTATTTTGCTTCACCCATTCACTTTGTAAAGCATGGTCATGACCAATTACCACGCATTTAAAATCATAACTAGTCTAACATCAAATACTGAACTGGACATCAGTATGTTCCAATTAATATTGGAAATGTTAATAAATGAAACTTTATTATTCTACATTGACGAAAACTAATTTTGTATTACAGCATCAAAGTAGTATCAAAGTTTGAAAATGTCTTCCATTATTATGTTTTTTGATATTTAGAGGTAATTATTCTTTGCCTCTAGCTAACTACATATTTAATAATGTAGTTAAAATATTGCCTGATAAGTGGCCCTGAAAGCAGAATAATATTTTTTACTATTAGCTTTCCTGTGCTATTACTTTACTACTACTTTCACTTTACTACTCACTCAATTTTACCCTTTACTACTACCTACATAGGCACCTATCGTCAGAGATAGTTTAGGCTTAGTGAAATAATTGGCAGCTTTTATTGTTAGAAACAAATCCTAATGCTGAACGTATTATGTTAATGCTTTAAAATGAACTCAGCACAATAGCAAAAATGAGTGCAATAATCAGTGGAACTGATGCATTTGTAAAAATGATTCAGAAATGTAAGTGATGTGCAATTGTCGTAGAAAAACTGGTCTCTATATCTACAGGTAGAGGTAGATATTATTACTTATTGCTCATTATCACTTATGCACAGATATTAAAGATTTCTTAAATTACCACCACTTCTTTTAACCACTAATAATTGATATTTTCATATATAATGTGAAATATGTCACTTCCAAGCAGGAGAGTTGATTTTTTTGTCAAGTGTAGCAGAATCCGGACTCGAGCAATCCAGAATTTGCTGGTATTCCGGAGGTGACGACCGTGGAAACTTTTTCTGGTAATAAACCTTTACTGAATGATAGTAGATGAACCTATACCAACCTTGCAAAATTATAATTTGCAACAGTTAGGAAAGGACGTAAAACTTATGTGTGGGTTGGTTATTTATTTACTAATTTATTTATTTCTACGAACAATATAATTTCACCTGAATATAAGTCCAAAATCCTTTGAGTTATGGGGTAAGAGTGGCAACGATCCGCTGACTAAACCATCCCCGAATTGAGGGGAGAGGGGGTGCTTCTTTTAGAAGAAAACAAAAGAACAGTTTCAATAATTTATCGTTTTGCAAAAAAAAAAAAAAAATCTGCTTTCAGAGTTGTAAAACATAGTATTAAGATTTGGTTTATCGAATTTGAAATCATGTTTTGAAATGAAAGACGGAAGATTAGTTTATATATTCTTCTGACGAGTAATTTATCTCTAAGTGATTACAGCAAATATTTTTGGTTAAATAAAATCTTCAAGCAATTAACGTCGCGAAACAGATAAACCTTAAAATGAATATTAAATACAAAATACAAAATGTGAAAAAAAAAGGAAACCGAGAAAAAAAATTCAATCGTATTCGAAGTGACTATCTAAATATTTGAATTTCTTTCCGTTTGCTCCCGAAAAGGATGGAATGGAGGCATACATAACTCTTTTATAAATTTTTCCATTGAAAATTTTGAAATCGTTGCTATCTTCCATGAAAACTGTTTTTATCGACCGCTGAATGGCAGGCATCAAGTCCTGCATTTATAGAATATCAATAATCAATGTTGAGGGGCTTTGAGAGAATTTGATAGAAAAATCAAACGTTAAAATGCCGCTTTTGACATTTTAACTTCTTTTCTTAAGATCGAATCTAAGCTATGTCCAAACGAGTTGGAATAACTCTTGTTGAATAAATACATCTAGTACGACATTATTCAAAAAATACTGAGAACTGTAATTGAATGATAAAATTGTTCCGATAATAGTTTTTGGATTAAAATCTTTGAACTATTGAGTTCGACGCTATTTAGTGATTTTATCTTGCGATCTATATATTGGTTATCCGTCAGTCTTCAAACAAGTTTTAAATGTCCATTTTAGATGGTATTACATCAGGCTAACACAGAAAATTTCTTTCTTTCAAACTTAGTTGTTAAATTTTTATTTAAGAAATTGCAGTACTAATTCCTTCTTTATTTATTCATTTTGTTCTAATGAGCATGTATATTATAGCATAGGATACGAAATATGGAGCAAAGGAAATAGTGTTGAATTTTCATCAGAGAAAGAAAAAGTAGAGAGGGATAATAACGGTAAGACAGTTGTCAAAAACGCGTTATACGTATTACATTTTATCAAGACATCAATTTAGGATCAAAACGGCCTTTACCTTACCTGAACGTTTCAGAGATGTCTCTTTAAAGTCATCCTGATAGAAAAATAAAATACATCGGGTAAAACTGTCACTTGCGATATTGTGGCTAGTTGATGCTATAAGTGATGAGAGGCTAACCCAACTAATCCGGTAAGTGTTAGTGAAGTGATAGTGGTCACTACACTAACACTCGTAGTGATAGTGGTCCCAAATTATCCGGTGAGTGTTAGTTAAGTGATAGTGGTCACTACACTAACACTCGCAGTGATAGTGGTCCAAATTTATCCGGTGAGTGTTAGTGAAGTGACAGTGGTCACTACACTAACACCAGTAGTGATAGTGGTTAAATCTAATCCGTTTGTCATCGATCATTAGTTTCCCGAAAAAGGTTGACATCTCAAAGGAACCTAGCTCAGTTGTTAAAAGATTTTTTTTTTTTTTTTTTTTTTTTTAATAGATTTTTGACCCTATTAAAGTAAGTGCTTTGAATTTGCTAGAATAAGTAATTTAACAATTCAGCCATTAAAATGTTTTATAGACTTAAGGAAAAGCACGTTTTATGTTTTCAAATTATGTGCCAAAAAACTAGGTGATAGTACAGTAAAACCTGTGAAGTTGACCACCCATGTAAGCTGACGCTTTTATCAGGCACGGAATTAGCCATTACCATGTAAACCAACCTCTGTAAGTTGACCACCTGTTTAAGTTAACCACTAAAGCAGTGCACCGCAAGTGGTCAACTTACACAGGCTTCACTGTATTGGTTTTATCATTGGTTCATTGCATTGGTACATTTATGGAATGGCATCGATGCGAGAAGGATAGACACAGACGAGTTTGTAACTGATTCGATTGTAATGATCTTGGAAACTATTCGGATACATTTTAGGTCAGCTATGTTGCTGTGTTCAATGACATTCATATGATTCTATGTTATGTGTAACATCCCATAATAGCTGCGAATTTTTGTTGTAGTGCTTAATCTTATATTAATTTTAATTTTTCATTAACTATTTTCTTCGGATTGATCTTGATTCTGATTTCCACGATTATATAATCTAAACTCACTGCAGGGTTCTGAACCACATTCGTGCATTAAAAGCAGAAAAAAAGGTTGTTTTAAGCAGGGTCAATTGCAGTTTTATGAATAATATTTTATAAGACGTTTTTTCTTTGGTGCTTCCTTAATACTTCGTAAATCTACAAAAGTCAGGCAATATTTTTTTTTCACCGTCATCAGCAAAAGGTAAGCAAACAATACTCATTGTGACTTTTTTTTTTCTAAATTACTATTAAAAAAATCAGATTTTCGAATTTCTGTAGTAAAGTGCGAATGCTTTACACTAGCCAGCTATTTTAAATAATAAAAAAAAACGAACGATTGATGAAGTAAGCTAAGCTGTTTTTACTGTCTACAAAATACTTCATCTTTTAATATATCATGCAGAAATTAATATTTGACTAAATTTTTGCGTGAATAATACTGTTTCTTTTTCTTGTATACAAATAATTCGTACCTAGTATTTAGCATTTTATGAAAACAATAGATAGGAAACATTCTTAAAATGCATCTATTATTATATTACCTTCAAAATAAACAGTTTAGTTTCAGCTGAAAACCTTAAAAATGTTTTAATGAATACATGAATAATCAAGCACAGCGTATAATTTTTAATTAATGCATTATTAGATTTATCCATGTTTTTGAAATAATTACGTGCTATTTGTCAAATAATAAAATTCATATCTTTAAATTTACACGGTACCATCAAATAAAAAGAAAATAGACTCAAAATAATGGCTTTGGACTTACTTCTATTTTTTTTTTTTTAATACTCTGCGCCTAAGAAATACATTGAAGGTTTTGGAAGAGCTAGACTTAAAGTTTAGACCTAAATGAGCACTAAAATATGTTCCGAGTGTACTTCATCGAAAAGCAAGCTGTTTCGCTCAGAAAATTACTAAATTTAAACTCGGGAACACATTTCATAACATATTGGGGGAACCTTTTAGAACTGAGTAGGCACCACGTTTGGGCACATTTGTGAAATATTCTCTTTTTTCGTTACAAATATGATTTCATCTTTTTTTAACCTCTACTCAATACACTGTAAAAAAAATCCGGAAACGTTTCTGAGTATATCGTGCAGCTGTGGTTCATGAAAGTTTCAAAAACGTTTCTGAGTATTTCGGAATCCTCTTTCTGTAATGTCCAGAAACGTGTCTGAGTATTTCGGAATCCTCTTTCTGTAATTTTCAAAAACGTTTCTGAGTATTTCGGAATCCTCTTTCCGTAATTTCCAGAAAAGTTTCTGAGTATTCTGTGCAGCTGTGGTTCATGAAAGTTTCGAAAACGTTTCCGAGTATTTCGGAATTCTCCAAACAATTTTCAAAAACGTTTCCGAGAATTTCGGAATCCTTTTTCCGTGATTTTTTCTAAAATATAATTCTTTATTATAGTATTGCATACCATATCAGTTTCAATTCTTTCATATCTAAGAGCAATAATACAAGCAATTTTAGAATCATTCGTGGATTTTTTTTTTTTTTTTTTTGAATTTCTAATGACAAATAGCATGGTTAACAGCATAACAAATGCACAGTTATAAATTTTTGAAAAATTATGAAATAATCCAGTAGTTTCATTCCTAATCACAAAATCGTCGGGGAATTGGAGTGGGGGTACCTTCTGAAAAGTGGGGATTGTTTGTTAAACAATCTTAAACTTCATTTTTTCTCTCAATATTTTCAAGACAAAACTATCAACATATTGTATTTTTAATGCAGAACTTAAAAACATATCTTGTATCAAACTTGATAGCTTTTATCTTCGGATAAAATTTGACAACAGAGAAATTGATTGAAGAGTACCAACAGAGAAATTGATGAATTTAAATATGACACCAAGTCCCCCTGCTGGAACCATTCGGGTTGATTCTTCTGTTCTTGCCCTTTTCCAGCTCATCACAAATATAAATACTTATTCAAAATAGGTTACTGATTTTATTTTTACAGTGTGCGCAAAATGCATTATATATTTTATTTATTAAAACATTGAACTCTATTACATGATTATTCCATTTCATATATACGATAATCCCCCCCCCCCCACCATAAGAGTGATGGTGCACCCATAAAATGCTATGAAGCGCCCCCCCCCCCCCTTGAAAACGCAACCCCCTGAAAATGTCAATGGCACAGTCTGCGTGATGAACGCCCCTCGTCTTCTCCCCATATATGTACATTGTATATTAATAACATAGTTTTTTGAAAATGATCACTTTTAAAACAATGACATGAAATAATATTACTATTTATTTTGGCATGTAAATGCAGCTGTTCCATTTTTGCCACTGACTCATTCCTCCTGACTGTCCTACATTAAACTAGTATGCATGCAGTAGGTACTGTCCTGAGGAAGAGAAATTATAGGGACTTGTTTCTTAATTTAGCCAAGGTAAAAAAACCCTACTTTTAATTTTAGGTTTAAGCTCTTGTTTATTGCATATAGTTTAGCATATGGTGCGTTTGGCCCAATGTAATGCATATATTAGAGCTTAAACACTCTCTATTTAGTAAATAGTTTAATATCTTTTGGTCTTTTGACCATATTTATCGAATCTTCCACGGCTGATGAGCTCCGAATTCAACCTTTCAACTTTATTCTAATAATTGCTACTTTTAATTTTCTTTTTCTCATTGCTATTCATTGCTTGTGTATTTCATATATATACAAAAATATATTATTGAGAAATAATTCTTGTTTGTTATATTTGCAGCTTCTTTCCCTTGAGGGCAGGTACATTGCAACTAAAATAAATCGTACTAATGAAGCTCTGCTGAGATAAATAATATTTCATTTATAATATAAATTATAAATCAAAGTATCATATAAATTATAAGTCAAATACTTTAGTATGGTGTAAAAATACAAAATTATTTTATTAAGTCTTTTTTTTTTTTTTTTTTGCTTTTGGTAAAATTGAGGCTCGTAAAACGAAAAAAAAGAAAACACTTTTAAATACATATATGTATCTATTTGTTAAAGAAATTAATACACATTTAACTAATTTAAAGCGTTTCGCTAATGCAAATATTTAAAGAGATATCGTCATTTAGATAATACTGAAGCACTATGTTCCTAATCACAAGAGATAGTTTTTTTTTTACTTCATACAATCTAGCTACACTGTTTACAAGAGAATGAAAACATGCAACCTTAAAGACGAACCATCAAACCTGACAATTTGCATATTATAACATTTAATTCATAATGCTTGATACATAAATGTTCAGCCAAATATTAACTGAGATTGATACATAAAAACAAAGTACACAATAACACTTATTTAAAGTTTTTTATAATCTTCAATTCATAAATTTTACAGAATAAAACTAGACACACTTGCACTTTAAATATGTGTTCTATGTAATGTAAAATATTTTCAAATTGCAATAGTTTACAACGAAAAAATGATACTGAGAAAAATAGTTTTTTTAACGAGATTTATATGAACTAAATCTCTTTAAAGTAATAGAGTTTTGCAAAGCGACTTACCTATTCGTCGGTGGTGGTCTTTTGCAGGCTTTGGTCACCAAAAAGGTGATTTTTATGACAGAATAAAATTCTGCCAACAAAAATTATCCATTTGGTAGAAAGAAGAAAAGTATCCAAGAAAAAAGTAAATTACCTACACAATTATGCGACGCAACGAAATTACATGGCGTCCTCTCGGCAGTTATTTGGTTTTTAATTTCAGTTTGTATTCCTTCTGCGAGCATGCGTCGAGAATTTGCACTTCGTACTTAAAAATAAGTGACATAGCTTCAAATTCAATCTCATGACGATACATAAGCAAGAAAGTATAAGACTTTAAAATTATCTTCAGTGAATTCATGCGAGGAACAAAACTACTAATCCCCTTGATGAGTGTTACTTCGCATACATGAGTCAGCACTTGTTTTCATTGCGTGCTTTCGAAAGTTTCAGTTTGAATTTGCTGCTGGACTATAAAATTGCCGTGTGAGCTGCGCATGCGTCGACTCTTACTTTCTTGCTAAACGGGAAAGGTTTTTGATTATAGCAGAAAACTGCTGAGGGCGTACGAATCTGTGTATTACGGAAAACTTTTTTGTATATTCAGAGAGTTTTCCGAGATTTTTTACAGTGTAGAAGCTCTCCACCACTGGAGATTTTTTTTTGCAATGAATCGTTGTCAGTTGGTGTCTTAATTGCCATCCAAAAAGGATGGCCTCCCCTAGTCTAAAACCGTCAATTAGCTATAGGTTGACACCATTAAGCTTGATAATCCTAAGGTTTCATGCTAAAAGGTAAAATCTAAATGCAAACAGTAATTTGTAGATTATATACGTTTGTGATGAATTGCTACATTTGCCAATGTTGTTTGTGAAAGAAAATGGCAGTAAATGCATGAAGCATGGGCATAGTGTGGATCTGATAATTTGAGGTATGACCTTGAAGATAGTTGTTTGTTTTTATGGAGTTCAGTAGAAAAGGATTGCGTTTATGGCTCGTACTTGAGTTGGAATACTTTTTCAATATTACTAAGAATATTACCTAACTCCATTTAGCACCGATCGCTGTTTCCTATTACTTAAAAAAGAGGGAAACACAGGCAAGGTCATGCCTAAACTTATGAAAGACAGATTATATGTCGCTCATTTGGACAATAGTACCACAATAAGAAGAAATGAAATTTTACAGAAGAAGTGTTTGAAGTTGAACTCTTCAGGTAATTTGCATTAAGAAAAGTAAGTTTGCTGTGCTTTCCAGTGGTTAATATTAGAACAAAAAATCTGTTATTATTTTCCAAAGAAGATAACAATCCAAAGATCCTCTGAAGGCCTTTAAGCGAAAAAGTAAGAAAATTAAAAAAATTGTATTGTGGCAATCTTCTTCCAAACGAGCGATGTATGTTCGGTGCATCAGCTAAGTCTTTTCTTTTCCAAGTTTTTTTTTTTTTTTTGCAAAACTTTTCCCCTTAGCTCTTCATGAAGCAAAAAGCAAACCGGAGTTAGAGAATTATTCCAAGCCTATAACCGCTTCTTGTGAAATATCTTAACTATATGTGTATAGAACGCTTAAAAGACCTTAGTCAGACACTATATTCAATATAAATAATGCTGTTTTTTCCTCGGTAAGCTATAATATAGTTCAGAAGCGAAGCATTTATAAAGCCTCCTTTTTAAACTTTTGCATGTTTTCATTTAATTTTGTAGCTATTTTAAGTAATTAAATGCTGAAAACCTTTTCAAACTATCTTCTCTTTCAATGAAAAATCAAAGCTTTTTGCGCAGCGATGATAAAGAATCTATTCAACATGCTTTTCCCAATCTTTTATTGGAAGGATTTCGACAAAAAAAAGTGGTTGTTTTGATGGTTTTGAATAGGCAACTTATTACTTCAGGAAGGAAATTACAAAGCAAAAAAAAAAAAAAAAAAAAAACTTTTTAAAATGTAGTCCGATTAAAATTATGTTCCGAAACAAAATAAATTAAAATATTTGTTGTTTATGAAAATATTAAAGCAACTGAATAAAATCACATATTACAGTAGACTTCAATTTTACGCATTTTGTAATAAAATGTCAGTAACAATTGAAAGCAAATAATTATTGACTCAAAATTCAGCTCAATATCAGTCTAGGCGATAGTATTGAAGTAGGATACTTTCAAATCAGATAATTTTGATCGGGAAACGAAGAAGTGAACAATTTTCCTAAGTCTTTTGTATCGCTTTCTTCGTCTGAAGATGTATTTTACAGATCATAAAATCAATACCAAATAACGTCAGAGAAAACCAATAAGCGCGTGGAAGATGGGAGGGCGGACAATGGCCAGGCGCATCTTCTTATCTTAAGGATTAAAATAATTGCCTTCGTAACTTACTCTCAAGATAAAATGTCTTGTTTGAAAGCTGAAACAAATACCCCAAGCTTTAATTCCTCCCAAAAGAGAATAGTTATCTCGAGGATTCATTTCCGTGGAGTATGACCTTCACCATAGGTTATTGCCCATTTGAAGTTTGATAGGTTATGACTATTAACTTACCACAGTTTAGATAAAATTTTGGAATACTAAAGAAACTTATCCAGTTTTATGTCTGATGCACAAAATTTTGAAATATTAAAGAAACTTATCCAATTTTATGTCTGATTTAGTATAACCCTGATTTGGTATTATTCGATTAAAATAAATTTTCGTTTATTGGTATAGAGCTGCTCGCTAGATGCATTCAAAGTTAACTTTTAGGAGCAATAGGACGATATGCGGAGAATATTAGTACTAAAAACACCGGGAAGTTGACAACGGAAACTTTTTCTATGCTTCGAAGCTATTGTTTCCTTTTTTTTTAAAAAATAAAGTGGATGTTAACGGTTTGAGTTTTGGTATTATTTTTGATTGTTTCACAACTTTTTGAAGACTATTGCGCAATTTAGGATTAGTGTTTTGTGCGCTATGTAATAAGAAAATTGATTCGAGAGCTAAAAGCTACTGTTTCTTTTCATTAAAGTGTTCCGTTTGCCTTTTACAAAAGTTTATTGTGGAAATTTTGTTCAAAAGTTAATTTTGTTAAAAAGTTCCCCTTTTGTATTTCGAAATAAATAATCAAGTAAATACATAAATAAAAGAAGTATATATATAGTATATACAACATGAAGAAATAAATAAGTTAAAATAAACGTACGCTAAACTTCGTTCACTGTAGTTCGCATGTACTTTCCCGTTACTCTAAAAACAATTATACCTTTTCTTCCTGTTTTTTAATGCCTTGAGCCAATCTTCGTTAAAAACAATAGCTTTCGGAACTAGCTGCCAGTTTTAATTGCATAACTTGACAACTTTTAACTCTTCCGTTTTTTTTATCAGTAAACAATCCTCAAAGTTGATGTATTTAGGCTTCGTATCACTACAGAAACTCAAAATTAAACTGTTACCCCATTCTAAAATGAGCCGAAAATCATGATTCGATCATCAAAAGGCATTATGCTAATGTGTTTTATGTTATCACCCTTCAATTTGAAACAAAACAAACGTTTCAGCTAACCTCAGCAGTCATCAGTTCTTAGAAGCTAAGTATTAAAATAACACTGCTGAAGGAATTCAACTGAAAGACTAGGTAATCGACCTCAGCAATAAAAATGATTCAACCAAAATGAAGTCCATCATATGCAAATGATGGCTTGCTTAAGGTAAAATCCTGCTTAGATTCTGAGACACGAGAACTTTCTTGATTTCGAACTTAGATAGTAGGGTCCTGCAGAAACGTGATAGAAGGTTGTTAAGGAGTATGATAAAACGGATTTTGCGCGATAACAACCTTCTTTTATTCTTAGTTTATCTAGACAGTTTTACTGACTCGCCAGGTCTTGGAGGTAATATGCATCTTTCCTCCTTTTTATCACGCCAAAATGCGAGATTTACACCTGCCAATGAGGTCGTTTCTCTTGTATATGATCGTGAAAAGTGGTTTTGTTTTATTAGATAATGTAAAAGGTGACGGATCTGCTAGTTCGGAAGTAAATGATTACTTTATGGCCAAAGAAATTGAGACGTTTTCCTTTAAGGTCTTGCATACCTTTTATAATAAGTAATTAAACTTCCAGTTTGCCTACTCTAGGTTTTTAACGAACTAAGATTTTATTTGCCTTCCATTAAAATTATGAAATTTTCTCGTAAATCTTAAGTTATTACTGAGAAAGGATGAAATATGAAAATTATCTAAATAAGCTTCGCATTTTTTCTCTCATCTGACTATATTTTACTTCCATGTTTCCTTGCATCATGATATTTAAAGATTGTTAGATAACTTTGCTTATTTTATTATATTAGTGTCAAAATTTATAATCTATATTTTCAATGATTTCAATGCACTTTTAACCTTACCAAAAGAGCAAAAAATTAAATACAAATGTAATCTATAGTGCACAAAAATGAAAAAAGCATGGTATTACGAATAACATAGCAGTCAAGTTGTAATCAATGAAATAGAAAACAAAATCAGACGAAACAGACCGAAATGTAGATCGATAAACTTTATTTGTATAACATCCGAGACTAAAGGTACACTTCAAGAAGTTAATGGTTAATTTTCTTCAAACTTCTAACAAATCTCATAAGCATGACAAAAATATTTAAACTCGTAAAAGCTATGCTCAATAAACTTGTTAAATGTTTTTTTTTCCGCATCCTTTTCCAAATTTACTGTTGCAACTTCTAAAAAGAGTAGTAGTAGCACTACCAATGTCAATAATAATTAAAATAGTTCAAAATAATGTATCGTAGTCGTTTAAAACTAATGTCTTAACATTGCTGAAGCTATGATAGTATTATGCCAACAGAGTGGTGTAGTGGTTAGACCCTGGTCTCTTACACCTAAAGACGCAGGTTCGGTCTTGGCACCTGTCGGTGGAGTTCAAGATGCGGAAAATCGACAGGTCCATGTCGTATGATTATGCGGCATGTAAAAGATCCCTCGAAGTACCCGTTTGGCATGGAGTATCTCTTGGGAAAATATCTAGTGCTGTTTTGCATCATATAGGGCCGAAGTGCCTCCATTTAGTGGGGAACTGGGAGTCAAAATTCTCATGGCAGTGGCATCCCACCGATGGTGGTTCCACGTGAAAGAATGGTTGCTATGCCGGGGGATCGCATTAGGTCTGAAAAGGGCAGTGGCTCTACCGCAGCCCCATTAGAAAGGGGAAAAAAATGACATTATATATTATTGGAAAATCTAATTCAAAAGTGAAAAAAGAATGGCATTTGTCTGATGAATCAATTGCCTTAAACGTTTATTTATATAATTTCATTAGCGTACCGGATTCATCTTATATTTAGAAGGAAAAAATGAAATAAAAAAGTAGCATTTAGTAGCATGAATTTTTCGTTTACAGAATAGACCAAAGACACATTTTGCAGTTTCACCTCCCATTCATAAATCACAAGCACGAAACGCCCATTTTTTTACCATTTTATAAATAAACGCTCTAAAATACTTTGTTTTGGAAGTTTGGTTTTTCTTATCCAAAATGAATGGAGATTTTAGTACACTGTTGATCCACCTCTAGTGTGGATGTACGAGACGATACAATCGAGCATTTAGGCATAGGAGTCTCGTTCGATGTCCCTCGGTTACTGAAAAATGCACGAAAATAATAGTTTAATTCTATTAAACTCATAGGCTGTCCAATTTACCGTCTCAAATGATCACAGATCTGCTCAATTTGACAAATCAGGGCACCGCGGAGGTCAAAGAAGGTGATATTTAGGAAGAGAAAGTCTCCTGACACCCTTACTGCGTGTGATCGATCATTTTTCTGTTAAAAAATGGTTCGTGGCAGTCCCGCCATGACTGCCAACATTGTACTGAAGCATGAAAGTAACGTACAGTTATGCTGTCACAATGCTGTGAATCAATATTAGGGGTGGCAGTTTTGTATTCGATAACACCTCATGACATCACTTCAGCTTTGTGTTCAGTGTACCATTGAAAAACAAAGGTACTATTTTGGAGTTCGCAACGAGTTCTCTACAAGCATTCAAAAATGCCATCAGCTTCAGAAATCGATCTGCATTCCTCGCTAAAGATCATCTGGATCCATTCGAATGCAGTCCAACCCCGTCGAACTCGACACTACTCCAAATGGAAGCGACAGCGCCAATACCCAAATTAAGCATTTGTTTTTCTGCAAAGAACTGCACCACACCCACGGCTGGGGTGATATTGTGGGGTTTTATCGTATACGAAACATGGTCACTCTTTATATTCACCTACAGCACCAAGACAGCCTAACGGTACGTTAGTGTCATGCAAATCAGACGACTTATCTCCGTGTGTTGTCACTCGGAGCTTTTTTGATAACAGGACAACGTTCAGTCACACACAGCAAGGGTGCCAGGGAACTTCCTCTACGACACTATCACTTTCGATAGTCGAGCTAATCTGGGATTATCTGAGACGGTAAATTGGGCAGTCTATCAGCTTGATATACTTAGAGGCGCGTTTGCAGTAACGGTGGTACGAGCTGACGTTGGACATCGTAAAAGACTGCTATGCTTGAAAGCTCGACTGTATCGTCTCGTACATTTACGCTAGAAGTGGCTCAAAAGGGTACAAAAATTTCATTTCATTTGGGATTTTCGCAGTAATAAATGATCATTTTGTAATCACTTTCTTACATCAATGTTCCTTTATGTAAAATTTTATTTAACAACTCTTTCTTCGTAAGTCAATTTTTTTGCTATAGCGATTATATGTTAAAACAATGCACAAATATGATGCTTCCTATGTAAATTGTTGAGTATACAAAGTTGCATATTAGCACGGCTTGCCTCCGTAAAACCTTCAGTAGATTTTGGGCATCAAAAACAAGTGCATTTACTGTTTTTTAAGAAGTATTTACTTGTTTACTGTTTACATTTATAAGTTACAAAACTTAGCAAGTACTTTGTTCCTTAAAATAAGAATTTAAACAGTTACATTATTATTTAACACTTTGGCCTTTGGATGGACTAAGTGTATGAGTATGTAAAAATTAATACTGTTTAGAGTTAATTAAGTATGAAAGTAATTATCTAGTTCATGCATTAACTTGAGGAAATTTAAAAAGTTAGTTGTTCTTTATGCACATATAAATATTTTTTCAGATGAAAAGCTTTTATATACGAATAATACCTTTGATTTGCAAAGAAATTCCTCATAAGTTTTCTTAAACGTTGAGAAAAAATACATAGAAGGAATTAATTTTATTTAAATCTTCGATGAATGGGGCGAAATACATGTAATTAAGTATACAGCTCTTAAAACGTTTAGATAGCAAAACAAGAATCTTGTACGTTTTATTGAATGGAAAGGTTTTGCTCTCATTACATTGGAAAGTTTTAAATCTCTAACTGAAGATTTCTTAATTAACATTAACTACTTTCTTAACATGTCTGCCAAGATATATTTTTTGCTAAACTATTTGAAATTCGGAATGAAGAAAGCATAACTCTCTCTCTAAATGCCTTTCAATTTTATTTTCTCCTTTTATTTAGTTACTCATTAGTTTATATTAAAACTGTAGTAAATAGCTTAATATATGAGTGTATATTTAAACTTTGCTACATTTTTTCAAGCATCAGTAAGTTAAAAGATTATATCTCCATTACTAAATTACTTAATATTTTTCTAATATAAAAGATGTTTTTTTTCAGCTAAATGTTAAGTAGAACAATCACGCTATAACAATTATCAAACAAACATTCTTAAATTAGACTAAAGAACAACTTGGTTTAGACAAAGAACAGACGAACTATGCATTAGTTCATAAATAGACCACGCATATTAACGTAATAAAACACATCTCTAATCATACTTCATTTGAATATTCCCCTCCAAGATATTTATTTTTTATGATAAGCTTTCTTGAATTGCTTTCTAATTAATTTAAGTGACATTCACAGAAAAGACGGCACAAAAATTATGATGTGGATATAACAATAATCTCATAATATTGATGTTAAATCCACGAAGGAGGAAAGTCTGCCATTGTTCAAGTGTACTTAATACAAGCTCCTCTTCAGAAAGCATTCGAACCTTCATCGTTCCAGTACATAAATTGGTTTCTCGGTAGGCAGCTTATTCTTTTGCTATTGATGTCAGTCATTTCCATTCCGAAGTGGGGACTGCTTCAAAGTCATTATGATGTCTCTGTTTTGAAGGTATCCTCTTTTTTTCCAAAACGAAGGTGCTGCTTCATTGCGCTTAAAACAAATGGCCGCTTCCATTCGAAGTAATTTGAATATTATTTGGATCTCTAGATGCTCTTGCAGGGAAGGGAGAGGAACACACTCTAGTCTTCTGTTTTTATTTTTTGAGTCTTAATGCATTTGTTTCCAGAAGATCAAAACAGAGCCGCTCAAAGCTTGTTTATCATCTTTTCATTTGTTTTTCGTCGGGAAGTAATATTTATTTACATTCTAAACCTTTTCATGTCTAAATTTTCGTTCAAACTGGAATATTTCTAGTAATATTTTTTCAAATCAAAACGAAGTTATGTATTAACATCTATATTATACCCATCTCTTTTTCTTTCTTTCTCTGTCCTTCTCTCTCTCTCTCTCTCTCTCCGTGCATACACACACATATAAATATATATATATACTGGGTGGCCCAGCGGGTAATGTTTAAAACAAATGAAAAAATAAAAACAAACAAGAGACATGAGAAGAATTTAATGGCTTATATTGAAAGGACATATTGGGCTATTAATGATGTAGAGGATCGAAGTGACCGCCATCTTTAACAAGGACAGCAGTTAGGCAGTTCTGCAGATCAGGTCTTATCGGCAGCGAAAAACCGTCTGTTACCACAGTAGCGGTGACTGTAGCCATAGTTTTTTTATTGTCTTCCACCGATCCAGTACGTTTGAACTTGGCATACAGCCTACAGGGAAGAGGATTGAAACACATTTTTCAGAACAAACATGGAACCAAAAAGGAAAACATCTGTACCGTCAAACGCACAAAATGACTCACCTTTCCATAGTCCTTTTGATTGGCCAATTCTTGTTGTGGAACTTCTTTTGCCATGCTCGTTGAACTCTGCCTTCACATTTTCATTACATTTGGCCATTTGTAGCACAATAAATACGCGAACTTCCGTCGAATATTTTTGTTCATTTTTACTAACGAGAATCAAACGCTAAAACGCACCGCACACTGAAGGAACATCAACTTTACAATTGCTCACTCAACGGAGCATGCGCACCAAGTTTGGCTTCACTCACTTGCACCTAGCGCCATCTATTGGACTTTGTTTCAAACATTACCCGCTGGGCCACCCGGTATATATATATATATGGTCAGTCTAAAAAACTAGACAATACTGGTGTTTCCAATATCGTGGGATTTTTGGATCGTAAGGAACCAATCTAGCGGGATCCCGGGATTTTGTCGGATAGACTAAAAGCTAAATTTAAATGACAAATATTAAGAGTTGTCCTTCTTAGCAAGGAATGCTTTTGCTACTTGAATTAGTAATTTTTTTCGAGTTCCGTACACTAATTGTAGAGTACTACAAAGTCGCTTTCCAATTAGCAACTATCGTTTGGTACACAACAGTGTACCCTAAAGAAGTCTAATGCGTCTTAAATCGTGAAGTTTTAGGCAATGGTCTTTAGCTCGGAAGAGCAAGTATAAAATCATCTGTAAAAGCAGTTGTGAAAAATCGAAAAATTACAGTTTTCACGAAGACCATCTAAATTGAACTTCGAACATTAAAAAAACAAACTCTTTAGTCTTCATTTTCATAGTTTTGCTTCTATATATACAAATAGATAATGGTATTTACATACATTTACAAATCTTTCTTGTTTATTTGCTTAATGATGCCCCAACTTTACAACAAAGCCCATATTAGATATATAAATATATTTAGAATTACAATTTATTTGAAATATTTAAAGCTATCACCAGTTCATAGGTGATCTACTGTCTCTCCTACGATGTATGCTTTAATACATAGTAATCGTTTAGTACGCATAGAAATTAAATATTTCTTTACGTCATATTAAAACAGATGAAAATGCAAAAGCTTCTGTTATTTGATATTTTCCATTGTTATGCTTCAAATTCTTTTAGACATTACAGCCCTGTTTTTTTTTCAATAGTTTTAATAGTTTGTTACTACCATTAATAAGTAAACATCGGTTTCCATAAATGAATCAGCCTTTTCTTCGAGAAGGTTTTGATATCCGTACTTCAGGTACACTTACCTTGAATATGAAAAAAAAAAAGTTACATGTTAAATCTAAAGCCTTTTTTAAAAATATCAAAATTTATTGACGAGTACAAGTAAAGGAACAGAAGTTTATTAACAAAAACCTTTCCACTTCACTTTGTCAAGTTTGGATTCATGGAGAAAAACAGCGCAAACCCTTTTCAGGCAATTTTACATGTAAAACGGTAAGGCTTTGCATACTTTGGTGCCGTAAAAACAATACTAATGAGTTGCTATCATTATTAGGAATATGCACTCAAACCTGCTTTTGTGCGGTAGATAGGGAAAAAATCGCATGAAAAATCGCTCAAAATTACACTGTTAAACACTCGTTTTAAAGATAGATTAGTCAATTGAGTTCCAATTTGTGCAATAATTTCATAGACCGCACAAAAAATAAATAAATAAATAAATAAATAAATAAAAAATCGCGCATAAAAAGACAGCACAAATATAGGTTTGGATGTATATTTTTAGAACTTAAGGTATTTACAATGTTCAAAGCTGCCCTCAGTTCATAGATGCCCTCCTTTCCCCTGCACCGTATGCTCGTATGCTTTAATACATTTTAATTGCCGAGTACGCGTAGTAGTTTAGTATTTTATTAGGTCACATTGAAACAGATGAAGATTCAAAAGCTTCAATCAATTGATAGTTGCCATTGTTATGCTTCAAATTTCTCGATACATTATACGTCTCTCTTCCTTTCATTAGTTAAAATAGATTGTTGCGACCATTAATAAACAGACATCGGTTTCCATAAATGAATCAGCCTTTCCTTTTAAAAGGTTTTGATGTCCTTACTTCGAACGATTCATTATGTTATAAACTAAGAAGACCTGAATTATAACACACTAAATATATACCCAATAAAATCTTCGCGCAATTTCCAAACAATGCATTTACTAGCGTAGATTGCCAAACATACATCTAGTTCTGAAATGAGACTAGATAAGCCACTGTTATTATCACATTTGCAGATAACCTCGCCAATGGCACCACAAATTCTGCTTCGAATTACAATGGCTTTATAATGCTACATCTCGCTCTCAACACTGCTTTGTGAATTGTTAGCTTCCCTTTGATCGTTAATTATATGTAATTGAGCTATGAATCATAGCAGTTAAGAAAAAAACACTTAAACATTGGATTAATTACGCGCTTTATTCCAACCAATTACCTATTTTTCAATTTGTTTCATTCAAAAACAATGCAATCATTTAAGGTTATAGCGTGAACTCATGGTGATTTTAAGATTTTACACATGTACCGGTTATTTGCTAAAATGTTATTGGTATTCAGCAATGACCTCTCACGCACACACACACACACACACACATATATATATATATATATATATATATATATATATATATATATATATATATATATATATATATATATATATATATATATATAGTCGACTCCCGCTACAACGCGATCCGACTTACGCGAAATGGCTATAACGCGAATTTTTGACGAGTAACGAATTTTAGAGCTAACGCGAATTTTTCGCCCACAACATGAATTTTTTAAAAGGAAGTATTAGCTTCGTTATTGGCTACTAAATATCGATTTCGTGAATGTAATTACGTCCCTTTGAGCATCACTAACAGCCAAAGTGCCCACGCCAAACTAGTCTAGTGCATCAAATAACCATAATGGCACCTTCATCTGAAGTTTGAAAATATGAAGAAAAAGAAAGTTTCTGATAAATTTTTTTAAAATGGCTAAGATTCTCGATATGCTTGAACAATTACAAAACGCCGAAGGTAGCGCGACAATAAGTATGAGTGAATCTTCCATATGTACAGTTAAAAGTCAAAATAAAAAGATGTCCGTAAAAGTTTAGAACTTAGTTTCAATATTGAATCTTGTAGAGCAGTCTAGCAAAGTAAAAATTATGAAAATGGAAGCTACGCGCGCTCTTGCATTGTGGATTAATAAAAAGATCAGGTAGAGGACCACATCAGGTAGCCACAGAGGGCGGAAATCATTTTCCAACACGATGGAGCCCCTGCACATTCTTCAAATGCCATTCGGGAATTTCTAACTGAACAGTATCCCCAATGGATTGGTCGTATGGGCCCCATCCCTTGGCCCCCTAGATCCCCAGACCTGACGCCAGTGCACTTCTTTGTTTGGGGATTCTTAAAACAAGAAGTTTACAAAACAGAAGTAGCAAGTTTGCAAGAATTGAGCGACCGGCTTGCTGAAGCAGTAGGGAAACACTAAGGAATGAAATTTCTCTAAGAGCAACGGTTGTTTCCGTTCGCAAAAGGGCAAGAGCGTGTATCAGGTGTGGCGGCGACCAATTTCAGCAGCTATTATAAATTTTGAAGGTTTATTAAATGTACTAATTGAAGTTGGTGTAACATTTTTTGTTCTTGATTTTCGCTTTGTGAAAAGCACGGGAAAGTAATGCTTCTTTTATTTCTTCGAATCGTTATCTCATGTGTTTTTTCTCTTTATTAAATGGTTAAAACTATTATTTTTATAAAAAAATATCATTGTCTTAAACAAAGAAAGCAACATGCTATCGTGAAACAGAAAATTCAAAACAGAAAAGTGACTCTTTGCTGGTTTTCCTTTTTTAACGAATGCAGATTTTTACACTGTTTCAAACAAAAGCCTGAATTTCAGCTGAACTTGAAGCCCAATATGATTCGTTGTTGTATCATCTGAAAGCTAATGGAATGGGCCAGTTTTTGGTAGATTTGCCTGATTGTAGCTCTTACGGTTGTTTTTCGAAATGTCGATTAAAAATGTTGGCACCATTTTAATTCTGAGTGTGTCCAATGTTTCAAAGCTTGTAGCTCTCGATAAAATGCGACTATCTTAATGCGAAAGGTATCATTTTGTAGGATTTAGTCTGCTCTTTCCAAATGTGTATTTATTTTCCTTATAGGTCTTACGGGAATTTCAGAAATCGGTCGTTTTCACAGAATTTTGGTTTTTTACTTATTTTCCTTAAATTTACCATAACTCGGTTATGGTTAAGGATTGGACACGATAATGGGTGGTTCTATGCTCCGCTTGGGCTCATCTATCACCCCCTCTCGTATGGCAGATTCGATCGAACTCACCCTGTATATATATATATATTACGTAGATTGTGTATGTGTGTAGCTGAAAACTTAAAACGTTTAAATTTAACGAAAGAGCAAATACTAGTTTAAAGATAAATAAATACCTTTGTGCTGAACAGTAGAGTAAGAAATAAACAACATCAGAAAAGCACAAATTCGCAGATTACTGCAGACACGTGTTTTGGCGTTTCAGGGAACGCCTTTTTCAATGCAAAAAGTAATGAGCTTATGGATATCTGTAGTAATCTGCGAATTTGTGCTTTTCTGACGTTGTTTATTTCTAACTCTACTGGTTTAAAGTTTGGCGCATTTTCACCTGAAAACTGACTTAACTATACACATGACTAAAATACCAGCCTAATTAAAAAATTTTTGAATAGAGATACAGAAATTACTCTAAATTTAACCCGCAAACGCAGCCTTATGCAACATGCATAAAGAAATTATGTATACACACCTAACTATAAATCAAAACATTCGTAGAAATGATTCTAAACCGTCGAAAAGAAATTTCGAAAGAAAAATATTGCAATTTTGTATTAATAGCAGGAGAATTCATAAGCTACATGAATAAAAATGTGACTTTTGTGTTCGTCAGTGTTTCGCTATACACAATTGCTCCACATATAATCCCTTTCGGAAGAAAATTTAAATTATGTAAATGTTGAAAATATAAAGAATGTTTCAGTTTGTGTTACTTTATTTATGTTTCTAAATATTTGAAATGCTCACATTTTTGAATTTTTGAAAATGCTTTAGTAATGAGTTCACACTTATCTTAAGACGCACTTGACAAAGCACTTTCAAGAAAATGTACTTTCAACAACCTTTTCACAATAAAGAAACACGCTCGACTTCTCCTTCTAGAGTTATTTTTTCGAGTTACAAAGTCTACTGAAAGATAGCAATTTAGTTTTCCAGTAGAAAAAGGTCTCTCTTAGGCTGATACTGTTGCATATTCTTTGATCCCAGTTTCGTTTCTTCCGTGCCAGTTAAGTTTGCAAATATCTTCAAATTGAGTGATCAACACTCGAACTAATTAAGGAGAGGACGAACGCTGCGCAATCCTTTACTTAGGGTGTGTTTGGGAGGGATGTAATGTAGTGCACTCTCTCTTCCTGCTGCTTTCATTAGTTATTGATGTGAGCAATTACAGGAAACTAACTGGAGGATGTTACACTTGTTTGAGAAGGACTTTTTCTTTTCAATTTTTGTTTCTTTGGTTCGTGCAGAAGTCAGGAGATGCGGTTGGGGAGCAAAGGATAGCTGCGGAAAATGCTGCGAGTCACATTGAAAAATCGCAGGTCCAACTCTTGCTTCTGAGGCAATTATTCTAACAGCTTTTTCTCTTATTCGAGATCAAGAGTTTTAGTAGATTTTTTTCCCTTTTATTTTAAGCTTTCTATGGAATTGACGAGATTTACATGAAAAACATTTATTTCATTTACGTACACTACGCTGCAGAAATAAAAAAAATTTTTTTTTTTACTGTTTTTATCACTATGGAGTGTTTTTAATTTCACGGACTAAATAAATAAGGTGTATAAAATGTTTCCACAAGTAGTTTTACTTATCATTAATTAACTTGAAGGTAGCAAAATTTAAATACTTGTACAAAAGCAAAATAAATATCGGAGTATCGAAAAATTGTAAGGTACTATTTTCACAAAATCTTTGATGATTAAAACATATCATTTTGCGTGCGTACTTTTTTCTGAATACTAAAACAATACTAAAGTTGTTCTCCAACGTACGGTAAAATTTCTCTTATCTGGTCTCTAATCAATGCATTTAGTCAGATGGTATACTTAGGATAATTATATATATATATATACATTCTACATTAAACAAAAACGGAAGCGAGATTTAAACAAAAAGTTTAAATTAATAATAATAGAAATATCAATAATCAGAATCAGGACTTCAAAGTTATCCAAGTACTGTTTTTAACATAACTTCTTTTCTTCTCAGTGTTAATGGATACTCACAATATTTTATTAAAAATGTTAGTTAAATTATATTTTTTAATTAGTAAAAAAAGAATGGTTGTCTGTACCTGCATGATTTTTACGTTACGGTATAACCAATCATCCAAACTGGCAAGCATCCAGAAAAGGTTTAGTTCTTTATCAATCAACAAGCTGGATTTCTGGTAGATAAAATATTGTAATCCAAGCATACTTATCTAAGTGTCAAGCATTATCCTTAATATTTTAAATCGTGCTCATTTATTTTCACTCTAAAACTTTCATATAAAGAACTGTTATGAAAGAAATATTCTCAAAACTTTTCTACAATGTGTCCTGTGCATGCAGAAGTTCAATAAATTTCTAGCTTTTCAGTAGAATAGTGTATATTTATTTGTGGATTTGAATTGAGTTAAAAGTTTATGTCCTGAAAATTGAAACATAGTACGTCTTTTCAGATAAAGGAGGAATAAATAAGTGCCTTTTGCTTTCACATTGATCATCCATTTTGATTCCTTAAATTATTGTGATATTTGGAAACAATATAACACTAGAGTTATTGCGGGCTTCGTATACTTAGAAATACGGCGGACGTCATTTTGACACCTCAGAAAAAATTTGCTCACTTCCCTACATACGATTGTATATTTGTAAAAATTAGTTTAAAATAAACATATTTAGAATAACTGCAGTATATTTAAAGGATGCAGGGATTTTAAGAATGTACACTGGCCTCAAAAAGTTAAGGTACAACCGAGTTTTTGGGCGTCTAATTTGCAAATGAATGAATGTAGAAAAAAAATTGGATATGTACATCAAATGGTTTTTTATTGAATGCATCATAGAAAGTTGTTGCGTGAAAAATTCTTAACATATGCACCTATTACTTTCATTTATCAACAGAGAAACTACAAACTGATTATAACACATTTAAATACTAAAAAATAGTGTAGGGGAGACTAGGGATACTTGATCCTCACTTTAGTTTTCAATTTTTTTTTCTCTGCTGCAAATTATCAGTTTTTTTTTTAAGTACGCGAACAGAGGTAATTTTTTTCCTCTATCTGACAGTATTTTTTTTTTTTTGGTTGAAATTAAACAGATAGTTTTGGTAAAATATTTTTTTCAAAAATTTCATAATGGGATCATGTTTCCCCACACCAAGTTATACATGATGCCTTCATGCGGGATACTTGATCCCACTTAGAAAATACACAGACTTTTCATTAGATCGGCAATTTATTTATGGATTTTAGTTTTCTACCTAATGTTTCTAAAAAATAACACGATTTCTAATTTTCTTTATTAGATTATAATAATGTGAACACAAAATAACATAGTTTCAAATTTCACTAGACATTTGCAAAAAAAATTTACACAACTTTCATGAACTTATGATGCTTTTGATCAGTTACTTATTATCCAATACAGTTGTGAACAAAATACTATGTTTTATAAATAAAATTAACAATTTTTTAAAAGTAGCGTAATGAAGCTAAAAGTACAACGAATAAAAAAAAATATGATGACAGACACGAAAATCATCTTATTTGCAAACATCTTGTCTTGCAATAATAAAATCAAGAGTTTTATCAATTGAATTAATTTTTGAAAAGAGGGAAGAAAAATGTAACTATCAGTGTACTTATAAAAAAGAAAGCTTATGTCATATGTTTTCAAAACCAGAAAAGTCAAAAGCAACCAATTCGTTTGTTGTACTTCTTAAATTTCAGCTCAATCTATCTGGATGCATGCAACTTAACACATTCATTCTCATTTACTACACTTTTGTCAATTTTTAGGAAAAATAGATTGATTAAGCATGTTACCTTTTCGCTTTAGAAAACATATTTCGAACTCTAGAAATCCAACTTAGCATTCTAACCGCTAATGGGTCTACATAATTGGCAACTTACTTTTTTGTTGTAAATCTAACTATAGCAAAACCTTTTTTTTTTCTTTGAAACAAAGATTTGACATATATTTCAACTTGTTCAAGCTCATTTCGCTGATCAGAACATTATTTATCAGTAGAGTTAATTTATGTTTAGATGTTTGAAGTGTTCTGTATGTTACAAGTGCGAACTAGTTATTTAATTGTTTAGCATATCTAGTGTAGTGATTGATTAAATCTATCACCCACTATGATTAATTTTATTATGTTAACATGGTTTTGAATGTTTCAAGTTAATGTCCACTAAGTAAACAACATTTATATTGTTTTCATTGTGTTTATGTTGTCATATGAAGACTTGATCCCTGGGATCATGTATCCCTCTAAACGAAGGAATCAAGTATCCCTAATACGTGATTTTTACAAACATACTTGTTCTATTATTAACAATCAGCGGCAATTTACTAAAAATATGTCTCAATTATTTCAGACTGTCTATACTTTAAAATTATACATCGGATTGTTTTTTAATTGTATTTAACGGATAATGTGTAAACTTTGGAATGCTTCCCTAAAAAAACGTTTCCCTTGACACATTCAGCTAATCATGTCTTGAGCTAAAACAAAATGGCTGAAAAAAAAATGTTGCCAGTTTTTATGTACAAGAATAACTTTAAAATAACTGTCAGGTTTCAAATCTCTACTTAATAATTTTGGTACATTTTTTGCAATGGGATCATATATCCCTAGGGATCAAGTATCCCCAGTCTCCCCCTGTGCATTGCTGTTCAAGTTCTTTAAAAGGCGGCGTGTGTTGAAGATTTTCAGTCAGCTTCATTGGCTTGCTAAGTATTAAGACAGCATAGGACCATCCAGTGAAAGTAGTAGCAAGAAAGCTATAGATCTAACTGGCGTTTAAAATTATGCATGAAAAATAAGCCATATGCATACTTTTCATAAGAAGTTATTCAAAGGGTTTTTACTAAGAGATTTGCAAGGACACAAAATGTTTTGATATAGAAACACGTTCTTTGTTGTTTTCTCTTTTTTTATGTATTTTTGCGGCTTTTATCGTACTAACTATTTCTTTGCAACAAATAAGATCAAAGATTTTAAGCTCACATTGCGCGTAAGAAGTTACATTGCGGCATGTTTTAAACGTACGTGATTACTTAAACGTACACGTTCCGCAACGCCGGATTGGCCGTGCTGTTGAAGATGATTTACCTTTTATGCGTTGACCAGCCAGATCCCCAGACCTAACCCCATGTGATTTTTTCATGCGGGCATTTTTTTTTCGGTAGGAAAGTTTGAAAAATAGTTTAAAACTTCTGGCAAAATCACAAATCGTCAAATACGTCATCAATCAGAAACTGAATGTCCCCATTTGAGTTACAGCCCTTTTTAAAGACAAATCTCCTCTACATTAATAAAAACTCCTGTTCAGAGCGCAACAGAGAAGCTATCTCTCTTGACATATTTTTAGAAGACTCACCATATGTCTACAATATTATATATTTCAAATAAAGGTAAATTAAAATCAGCTGCCAAAATAAAAGTACTATAAAACTAAAAGACGATGAAAAATAAATTCTTCTTAGTTAAAAAAAAAAAAAACTTCCTTTAATTCCAATTTTTTTCTTAAAAACATTAAGTCTAAATTACCTTCAAAAATCAGTATGCTTAGTAATAAATCGTAAAACTATATCATAACTCTACACTCTTTCAAATGACCCAACAAAAAAAATAATTAAACAGAGTTTTTTGTCATCATTCAGTTATGATCCTGATGGATCACTGTCTATTGAGTTTTAAAACAATGACATTCTTCTATCGCTGGCAGATATATGTTACGGAGCATAATCGCTGTTCTTACACAATAGTTTTATCTCCACAACTATACGACAGCCATTCATCAACGTCTAATACTTTATCCTTTTTTTCAGGGATAAACTGCAGCTAAAGATGTTGCTTATATAAATTATCCCAATTTTAATCACAGGCGCAACGCTTTTCCTTTCAAAAGATAAATGCAAACGACTATCTATACATTTTAAAAAATTCATTAAATGATGTGTAATTTTTGAAAATTGTTATTCGATGGAAAAAACTTTATAAATATGTCGATTCAGATCCATTGATCAATCTTAATAACAAAAACCCAAAAGTTGTGCTGTTATACATTTAAGAAATGCATTGATAAAACAAATTTTAAATTATGTTGGCTAGGGATGCGCCGACGCGCCGATAAGCTAATTGGCCGATTACCGATTAAACGGCTGTTCATAATCGGCAACGATTATCTTTAATTCTACCAATTTCTCCATCTTTTTTTCTTTTATAATTTTGACATTAGAAATAGTTAATGATTGTAGTTTATTTCTGAGAGACTATTTATTTTTCTCCACTTTCCTGATTTTCTCAAAAGAATTAGAAAAATTAATTACATTTCTTCTTTATTTTTTAAAAATTACTAAAGGCATTTATTCCTAGACCTTTTATTCCTTTTAAAAACTATATGGTTACCTAAAAGCACTATGCTGAAGAAAGCAATAAAAGGGTTAATTTGGTAAACTATAAAGTAAGACATTTTCATTAATAAATTGCTCATTTATATGAATTCAAATGTATGATTTTTTCAATACAAAAATAATGATTAGAGTAATTAAATTATAGACTGGTTTAACATAAAAGAATATCCCAGATTTAAAAAATTATACTTTGTAAACTATTGCACTTACCACTGTAAATGGTACATAAAAATAAAGGTAAGGATTCCAAGTTTTTTTGAACGTACGTGATTATTTAAACATACACATTCCGCAACATCGATTGGCCGTGCAGGTGATGATAATTTTCCTTTTATGCGTTAGCCAGCCGGATCCCCACACCTAACCCCATGTGATTTTTTATGGGGTTTCATTAAAGATTCTTTATACACCAGCATTGCCTACAATATTGCAAAAACTGATTGATCACATATGTGTAGCATTACGAAAGATTGACAGTGAAACACTCTAAAATGTATGAAACGAACTAGCACGTGCTAAATGTAAATAGTTAATGAAATATACATATTTAAAACCAGCATAATCTTTTATACTAACCCTGCATTTTTATCTAAGATACAAGAATGTGCTATTCAAATATTTAAATTACCTTTTTAATTCACATATATTGATGGAGAGACAAATATGTCGAAATAACTCTTCTTCAGCGAAAATACCTGTTAGAAAAATAACTTCATAGATTTAGTTTTCAGTTTCTAAGCAAAATAAAGTTTTTTTAATCCCTTTCCCACTTTCAGTAACGTTTTTCCAAAGTCATTTCGTACAAATGATTTAACACTTTTCATGCACCTTTTTGATTTTTACGGTCACTCGACCTCCCCAATCCTCCCGAATGTATCAATTTTTTTCTTTGTTTTCTTATTACAAGTACCAAAAAACCTACATTTTCTACTATCAAAGAATCCACTTGAACCGTTTGCCAAGTTGTAAACCGAGTTTTAGTGGCTTTGTATTCGTGTGTTAAAGCGAGGTAAGTCCATGGTTCAGCGGTTTATGGAGTCTGCCGTCTAGTATTGATTTGGGATGAATTGCCTTTTACAGACTCTTTACTTTTAGTATCGCTAAGAGAGAAAACACTTTGCAACCCATTGCCCAAAATTCAAAAAAAGCATTCTAGCTCTTTTCTGTGTTAGGTTTTGAGACTCTACAAAAACAAACACTTAGGACCAGAAAATTGTTTTCTTTCCTGTATATATATATATATATATATATATATATATATATATATATATATATATATATATATGTATGTATATATATGTATGTATATATATGTATGTATATATATGTATGTATATATATGTATGTATATATATGTATGTATATATATGTATGTATATATATGTATGTATATATATGTATATATATGTATATATATGTATGTATATATATGTATATATATGTATGTATATATATATGTATATATATATGTATATATATATGTATATGTATATGTATGTGTATATATATATATATGTATATATATATATATGTATATATATATATATATATATATATATATATATATATATATATATATATATATATATATATATATATATATATATATATATATATATATGTATATATATATATATATATATATATATATATATATATATATATATATATGTATATATATATATATATATATATATATATATATATATATATATATATATATATATGTGTATATATATATATATATATGTATGTATATATATATATATATGTATATGTGTATATATATATATATATATGTATGTATATATATATATATGTATATGTATATATATATATATATATATATATATATATATATATATATATATATATATATATATATATATATATATATATATATTAGTAGTAATGTATAAAAGAGTATGTACTTTTTTGTATAAAAAAATATTTTTTTAATAATTTACATATACAGGGTTTGCCTAAAAGAATATTCCGGTTTTAAAAACGTATATTTCATAAACTATTACACTTACCCCAAAAATGATACATAGAAATAAAGATAAACATTCCAAGTTTTTTTGAACGTACTTGATTACTTAAACGTGCACATTCTGCAACGCTGGATTGGCCGTTAGGTGATGATGATTTACCCTTTATGTGTTAGCCAGCCAGATCCCCAGACCCAACCCCATGTGATTTTTTTTATGGGATTCAGTCTTTATACACCAAGGTTGCCTACAACATTGCAAGAACTGAAAGATCACATATTTGTAGCTTTGCAAAAAATTGACCTAGTGTAACCCTCCAAAATGTATAGAACGAAATAGAATATAGGATATATGTGTCTCGCGAGCGCGTTACGAAAGGCTCACGCCTCGAATATTTGTGACTGGAAAGAAATTTAAGATGTTTATTTTTATGTATCATTTATAGTTATTTTTATGTATCATTTATAGTGCTAAGTGTTTTTCTGCTAAGTGCATAAAATATATTTTTTTAAAAACGGGATCTTCTTTTATGCTAAAACTGTATAGTGATCAATAAACAAAATAACTTTTCGAAATGTCGCTGAACGTTAATAGAAATACAAGAAGGAGATTTTAGCTTTTTAACTCAATTGTTTTTAGTCTTTGGTAGCTCGTGATACAAGATATTTGTTACTGCTTCAAACGTCATACAACTGAAACATGTCTTTATGTTGGTGATTAATCTGGGAATATAAAACAGAAAGCGTTTTTGCTTAAAACGTCAACACAATAATAAATATTAGAGAAAAAAAATGAATATTTATATCTTTCGTCGAGTTGCAGTAAGTTTAGTACTACGCTTCCTTTTTTACTTTCTTTTATATCTAATATATAGAAGAAAGTATTGGATTCGTGCAAATTTTCGAATTTCGAATTTTGACGGATTCGAACGTTTTGAGGTGTGCTGAGTTCATTTCGACCATTTTTGGAAAATGTCTGTCTGTCTGTGTGTGTGTGTGTATGTGTGTGTGTGTGTATGTGTATCACGTCTGTGTGTGACCAGTTTTTTGTGGCTGCTCTACAACAAAAACTACCGCATGAAATCGAACGAAATTTAGTACACATATGTGCCCCTATGTGAACTTGTGCCCATTAGTTTTTGGCGCGAATTTCTCCAAGGAGGGTGGAGCAATGGGACGTTTTTCGAGTTACGGTGCTTGCTATTCCTCAGGAAGTAACTGGCGGAATCAAACAAAATTTGGTCCATATGTTGGTATTAACAGGAACAGGTGCTGATTCAATTTTGGTGTCAATAACTCAAACGGGGGTTGAGCTATAGAACGTTTTTTGTCGTCAATTGTGACTGCTGTATCTCAAGAAATAATGAACGGAATGAAAGAAAAATTTATCGGCAAGTAGCCCTTAGTGGGTATAAGAACTGATTTTATTTTTGTGTCAACAGCTAAAAAGGGGGTAGCGCAATCACCCGTTCTTTTTTTCCATTTTGAGTGCCCTATCTCAAGAAGTAATGCTACGTTCTGGTTGAAATTTGGAATATATGTGAATCCATATGCAAACAGGCTTTGGTTCAATTTTGACGCCGATCGCTCCAAGAGGTGTTGATTTTTTTTTTTTTTTTTTTTGCGAATAAAAATACTTTTATTAATGCAACAATAAGAAAGATAAATCGTAATAGATTGTCGTCTGCGTATTGCTCGTGATTTTAATTGTATGGAAATGATCGGAAATATATCTCAATGATTTAAAATTTTTAACTGTTGCCATCTCATGTTTGTTAACAAATAAAATATTTGTAATTAATTCAAGCAAGGCTTTTAAAATAACTTTCAATTTTCGCTCTTTGCTTTGCTTTTGCAATAATTCAGACATTGGGATAGTCGTCAAGTTTTTGCATGTGTCATTTTGTTTTTGTTGGGAATATTGCTTCCTCGTCAAGCATGGGGAGGGATCAGAAAAAAAAAATATATAGAAGAAAGTTTCGTGATGGCCACAACATACTAGTAATTGTATGGAAATGATCGGAAATATTATCTCAATAATTTAAAATTTTTAACTGTTGCCATCTTATGTTTGTTAACAAATAAAATATTTGTAATTAATTAAAGCAAGGCTTTTAAAATAACTTTCAATTTTCGCTCTTTGCTTTGCTTTTGCAATAATTCAGACATTGGGATGGTGGTCAAGTTTTTGCATGTGTAATTTCGTTTTTGTTGGGAATATTGCTTCCTCGTTTATTTTAATTTTGGCATACCATCTTATTAGTAAGTTAATGAATGAACTACTAAATGAAATTAGACGAATTTTAATAAGTGATTGAGAGTTGCTTGGTCTGTTGTTAATATAGTACGACTTTATTGCACATAATATACATAATCGCTGTAGTTAATTCATAAGCAATCAAGCTCAGATTATGCACATATTTAAAGACACAAATAATATTAAAAGATATTTAAAGTGCAGACTTAGTATGATTGGTAGAAGAACATAAAAGTGCGTAGCTATGCAGGTGAAAACCAAAGTTTTACTTATTATTTTACTTATGAGCGTATTAAAGCACACAATAATAATAGTAATTTTTTTTTCGCTTATTCTTTTATTTATAAAACACATCGAATCAAAAAAGTTCATCGGGACATTGCAGGTTTTTTTGCACATTCAGAGCCATTTCATACAGCTTCTGATGAACGTTATAACGTGTCTATTGTTGCAATCAGGTTTAATAATAAAAACAATTGTACTTTTTTTTTATCAACCAAAAACTTATTTGGTAACCTAATATGACTCTTTACTTATGATTTGACATAAATACATGTCCATATTTTGTAAATTGAATAAAATCTCTTTATTGAATGTAAAAAGGTAAAATTAATACTCTGTGTATAAATAAAATACAGAGATGATGTCTGTCTCTGTGTGTGTGTGTGTGTATGTGTGTCGGTCCCCTCCAGAATATATGAAAAGGTTCAGAAGACAAAACCTTTTTTTACGAGTACCTTGGGCCTGGTTATGATGCACTTCAAATGGTTTTTTTTTTCAAAATTCAAGTTGATTCTTTTTTTAAAATTCCTATTAAAAAATTGGTATAAAAACAATCTTTCTGTGCAAAAGAGTTTCTATATAGCCTTAAATTCGGTATCATGTTTAATTTTGTAAAAATTCCCTAGTCCATTTATACCCGCAGTACCGAGCGTCTAACTTAATTTGAAAGCGAGTCATAAGTGTTTTTAAGATTGTAGGGGAATGTGGGGCAAGTAAATAGTTAAGATGACTGAGCTTTTTCAAAATTAACAAATTGGAAATTTGTTAAGAAACTTACAGCATATAAAGAAAGAACATTGTATTTTATAATGGAACTAGTATTAAAACATTGTTATTATTATTATTATTAGCATTAAAATTATGCCTTCAAAAAAAAAATAGAAAATTTTCACTTTTTTTTCCCACTTTGCCCCACATTTCCCTACTTAATTTCTAAAAAGGGTAAGAGTTTTTTCCCCTCTGAGCGAATTATAATCATCGAGAAAAATGAACCGACAAAGGTGAAATTTAAATATTTTCTGTTAATTAAGTCTTCTGCATTTTCCTTTTCAGTTTATATGGAATTATTCGGTCAGTGAATTGTAAAACGAAATATACATAAAAAGGCAAGTTTATTATTTTATTCTTTAAATACTAGGATAACAATACTAGGACATTGAGCTACTATGTGTTGATTTTCAGAAAATATAATTTATTAACTGCGATGTTTTATTGTGTATTTTTCAATTAAATTCTTTCCATTTGGCATTCTGAACACTCAAACAGATAATCAAGAAGTCACCCTCTATGATAACACTAAATATACTGATTTTTTATTTTTAAAGCATAGTTTTTGAGCACCTAAAATAACTTTTTTTGTAAAAGAATTTTTTTTTGCAAGGAATTACAGATTCAACTAAGTGTGTTTGTAACGCACTTGATTAGTAGTTTTCTTTCAACAACTTGCTCCTCTCTTTCTTAATTATTTGTTACTCTCTACACATTTACGTTTTGCATTAAAAATCCCAGAAAAACCGAAAATGTCAGTTAGTAATAATAGAAATATTATTTAATTACGTAGGCTGCTCAATAAGTAATGAGACTAATTTTACTGACGCGAAATCACTCATTGGAATGTTAATTCCTTTGGCATGAAAAATGTCTGTTGTCTGTATTAACAAAAGCTACCGATAGTTGGCGCGAACAGACTCATGTTCCTGAGTATCACGTGATTGAATTGAACCATGTTGGCGGGCGCCTACAAGACGCAGCCAGTTGTTGAAACGGAAGTGTCGTTGGAATAAAGTTATGTGACTAAAGTTAGTTTTCCTCTGCAAAAATCAGCATCGGAGATCTTTGATATGATACGTGAAGTTTTCAACGATGAAGCAATGTTTAGAGTCAGTACTTTTTGCTGGCATAACTCTTTTAAGGAAGACAAGCAAAATGTGGAAGATATTGAACGTGAGGGAAAATTTACGGAGACAATGATTAACACTGCTGCTATTATCATCAAGGGGAATCATAGAATTATTTTACATCAGTGATTTCTAGCTGTTTCCTTAACTTAAGAAACCATTAAGAAGCAAACATTTTGAAAGCAACAAACCATGTCGAAACTCTCAGGAGGCAGTTTTGAATAAGCTCGCACAAACTTAACGTTCACAAGTTTTTAAGAAGTGAACAGAACGTTAAAATAAATGCATTTAGTCCTGTAGAAGTTATTCCTAAAAAATCCTTGTAAATTATGACAATTAAAGTTGTTCTGTATTTTTTTTATAAATTTAGTCTTATTACTTATTGAACAGCCCTGGTATAATTGCCTGTACTCATATTAACAATTCAAACGGATAAAAAATGCCTATTAGGGTTTTGCTTGACAACATAACAAATAATTACTGTTACTTCTATTTAATTGAGTAGGGAAGGGGTGCACATGTTAACATTTTTTTTTAATTTATTAATTTCTCAATTAATGTTATCAGTTTTTCAAAGCAAAAGAATCCTTATAGTTAAATAGTCTTTTGTTTCTGCCCTGGTATTTTTTTCAGATCAATTAAAAAGTAATTTCTTCACTTTATGGATTTAAAAAAAAAAAAAATCAATTGTTCACATGTACTCCTATAGGGGGAACATGTGAACAAGCTTTGAGCACTTATGAACACGATTGAAAAATGCAGGACATGCATCATATTTCAACGAAAAACTCTTTAAAATGAAACATACACGTATATACCAATTACATTGAAGGGTTTGTAACCTGTACTGTGTCTGTTTAAGTTGTATAGTAATCGTCAAAGAGGAAATATTTTTTCCGAACTATATAACTCAGCTCACTGCCATATTTTAAAGTTTCGTAGCATGCTCTAATCACTGGACCGACAAGAAAAAAATTTATAAGACTAAACAATACAAAGAATATTTTATTATGTAAAGTTTATTCTTGTTATATGGTGCGTTTAAGCTTCTTACATAATATGATGATTCATTTGAAAATTATTTTAAACTTCAATTTTTAGTTAAAAGAAAATGTTTTGTCTTTTTTTTTCTAGTAAATGTTATATTTCACTAAATTGTTAGCCAACTATTTAGTAAGGAAAGAATTTTAAAAATAAAAACAATGAAATAAATAATTAAGTAATTAATAATATAATAATAATTAACAATAAATTTACAAACTGATAAATCATTGCACATTTTTAGCACATATTATAACCCTACGATAATATTTATATTACGGAGAGAATATGGGAACTGTTCACATGTGCCCCAACATGTTACGTTCGCATGTGCCTCGTCATCTGCCATAGAACTAATGTTCAAAAATAAAGTATTCTTAATTCAACTAAAAAAATTAAACGGTGTCATAAATTTTCTTGAATGTTTATATAATGGTTTGCCATAATTAAGTTTTGCATACTTAGTTTAAAATATGTTTTCACGTGAAGAAGACAGCGGAAAAATTACATACAACTCCTACGAAAACAAAGAAGTTGTCACCACACAAACATAAACTGGATAATTGCTCTAAAAATTTGACCATGAAGTAGGAATGGTACTGCCATTACTTGAGAATTTTTCAAGATTTTTTGCTTGACGTTATATTAGTAAAACATGTCATGTTCACATGTGCCCCCTTTACGCTACATACGTTTATGTTACCACGAAAAGAAAAGGTTTATGGTTACAACCCGACATTTTACGCTCATACTGAGTTACAAAGCTAAGACCACACTTTTTATTCAAATACTTTCTTTCGCAATAATCTTTTTTGATGCCTTGTTTATCAATAAACGTTACTGCCATAAAACAGTTTGGATTACTATAATATGGCACCCATCATTCTCATACTGTGCAAGAGCATTACCAATATGATATTTACTTTATGTTCAACCAATTCGTTTCACCTGCGTAGATGATTAGAAACATCTTGAACCAGTCATTCTAGTTCAAACACCTATCCAGAAAAGCGAAATATTGACCTGAATGTGCCATAAGTTCCAGTTGGATGTAATTTTTCATTTACTATAAATATTTATTTCTTGAAGGCACAATGGCGAAAACGTTATTTTAAACACTAATTTGATGGTTGACATAAAGCAAGTTTGAAAATTGTTATGGGTTTTTAAGATTTGGTCTTCAGAAAGCACATGGAAACACATTATGGTATGCATACAAACTGATTCTAAGGACATATGCGGTGTATTTTTCTTATGTGCGCTAATAAACAATTAGTTTTTCGACGTGAGGATAAAATTAACTCCAAGAATACTTGATTTATACTCCTTAAAAATATTGCAAATAGTGCAGTTTATATGCAAGTAATATATTGTACTACTTGCAATACATTACAATATGTATTTTACTATTGAAAAATAGTATAATTTCTGAAGAGTGAGTCAAATAAGAACGTGCAGTCAAGTAAAGCTATCCTCCCATTTGTATGATGTACTCGTACAAAACCTTACTGGATTGTGACTTCATCGTCGTCAGGAAGCCTAACTGATGGCAACGAGTTATCAACAAGTAGGTTTTAATCATCAGGCAACAATGTTGTGTAATTTATTACAAAAGACTGTTGTCAAAATTAACTGATTCTTTTTTATTTCCTTTTACAAAAAAAGAAGTATTGTATTCGCGAAAACATTTTCACTCAAAAACTGACCTATCCATTTTGCTCACCCCCGAATGAATGTTGAGTTTTTTTTCGACTCGATCACACGTGGATAAGTGCCTAAGAACGTATAGACACGCGAAATATCCATTTTGACGATTCCGGAGTTACAACGAGTTTTCTCGTGACGTCTGTATATACGTATGTATGTATGTGCGGATGTATGTCGCATAACTCAAGAACGGTATGTCCTAGAAAGTTGAAATTTGGTACGTAGAATCCTAGTGGGGTCTAGTTGTGCACCTCTTTTTTTGGTTGCATTCGGGTGTTTTTAAGGGGGTCTTTTGCCCCTGTTTGGGGGGAAATCATTGTTAATTTCGATGTAAACTCAAGTGGTGTTACAATTTGGCGGACACTTGACGAATTATCGCCAGTCTTTTGGTCGCCAAGTTTTGTCGGCAACTTGGCGACAAATTTGCCCCCTTTTTTTTATCTGGTTTTAATTTGGCCACTGTTGGTGATATTTAGAGAGTAAACTATTGAATCACATTAAACTTACCAATAATGGGAAAATGACATTAAATTAGAGTAAAAGGAAGTCATGTGAGGCTTACATCAGCTCGTAAGAGTAAGTTTTAACTATATCATGCTTCACTGCATTTGACTAGTATAAGAAAAGTTGTTGATCGTTTTTGAAGCCGAAATATATAGTTTCAACGATTCGTAGACGAATTCAAACAGAAAAGTATTACTGTGTGCCGTC